>NC_056686.1:20485000-20755000 GCF_018350215.1 Panthera leo
TCCTGCAGGCAGGTGCCACAGTCAAGGAACACGGGTGGGCGGCAGGCCAGAGAGACCTGGGTTCAAATCCCATTCCTGTCACTTACCCAGTGAATGGCCTCAGCCAGAACCTTTGGCCCCCACACACCTCACTTCTTTGTGAAAGGACACAACAACCCTGCCTCTCAGGCTGCTGTGAGGGCTAAGTAGAGGTGCCAGGTGAAAGTGCCTGGCACATCCGAGGTGCTCAGCAATGGAGATTACAGGCGACCGCAAACTCCCAAGTGTCCATGTGTGCCCGGCACAGCCCTCAGCACCTTGCGTGTATTAGCCCATTTTGTTCCTTTTGACAGATGAGGAAACTGAGGCACAGAGAGATAATATAACTTGTCCAAGGTCACACGGCCAGTAAGAGGCAGAGCTTAATCTCCGTTCCTACCCACGACACTACGGTGCCCTCAGTACTGGTTGTCGGGATTATCGTTGCCGTAATTTGTTTTTATCTACACGGACTCGATGCCCTCAGTGAGTACATGTTATTCCTCTCCTCCCACATTCGAGATCTTGCCTGAATTTTCCCTCCTTTGTGACATCTTCCAGTCTGTTCGTTTAAAGAGCATACATTGCCCTGTCCTCTGGCCAGGCCGATGCAGGGCACTAAGGACCACTGCTCAATCCACCTAGTCTCTGTTTCTGCATGGCTCCCACCCCGATGAGGGAGAAGATACATACGTGGCCCGCCTGGGTGGTTCAGTCAGTTCAGCAGCCGCCCCTGATTTCGGCTCAGGTCATGATCTCAGGGTTCATGAGTTCGAGCCCCACATAGGGCTCTGTGTTCACAGCATGGAGCCTGCTTTGGATCCTCTGTCTCCCTCTCTCTGCCATGCCCCCACTCCCCTACTCATGTGCACACACTCTCTCTCTCTCTCAAAAATAAATGTCAAAAACATTTAACTTAGAAAGTACATAAAAAGTACAATAAAAGAGGAAGACGCCAATTGCAACAGGAGGTGTGACCTCCGAAAAGCCTAACACGATTGAGGGATTGGGGCAGGTTTATAGAAGAGAGGTCATTTGAGTGGGGTCTTGCAGGGTGAGTAGGAGTTCCTCAAGGTTATAAAGTAAGAATATAGAATATGACATGTAGTGCAGACCCTGCAAAGGGGATTGAATAAATAAAGGCTAGAGAGGGGCGCCTGGGTGGCTCAGTCGGTTAAGCATCCGACTTTGGCTCGGGTCATGATCTCGCGCCCTGTGAGTTCGAGCCCCGCGTCAGGCTCTGTGCTGACAGCTCAGAGCCTGGAGCCTGCTTCTGTGTCTTCCTCTCCTTCTGACCCTCCCCCGTTCATGCTCTGTCTCTCTCTGTCTCAAAAATAAATAAACGTTTAAAAAAAAAAAATAAAAAAAAAAAATAAAAAAATAAAGGCTAGAGAGTAACATATCTGGGGTCAGTTCTATGCCAGGCCCCGTACTATATGCTGCAGGAATAGAGGTGGAAAGATATTAACTGGGCGCTCAAGATGCTTACAGACTTGGTGCTGGGGTGGAGAGAAAGCAAGTAAAGCAAAAATACCCATATTCGAGAAAAATCCAGAGGGGCTTTGAGACTACAAAAAAAAAAAAAAAAAAAAAAAAAAGACCTAAACCTCTGGAGGGATCAATGAAGGCTTCCTGGTGGGGGAGCTGATGTCTAGGCTGAGCCATAAAGAGCAGAGGCAAATTATATCACCTACCTCCACAACAGCCCGTATATCAATGCAACACAAAAACAATGCAAACTATAAAATGAAGAGTAAGGAGCCCCAGTAAAGTTCTAATTTTTCTCATGAGTGCGACTCAAATGTGTTTTTTAAATTATCAAACATCAGATTCGTTTTGTAAAATAAGATTTTAAAAAATAGTATTTGTAGTGCCCCTGCTCTGCTGGGGCCCTAAACACACGTTGGCTCTGCTCGTTGGGTAATCTGACAGGGTGACAGGCCAGAGGGAGTCATCCAGGTGAGAGGTGGAGAAGGGTGTGGAAGGCGGAGGGAATTTCACATGCAAAGGCCCAGAGGCAAGAGAAAAGATGGCACTTTGGGGAAAAAGGAAATCCTTTGATGAGAGCTGGCAAGGGGGAAGAAGTGCTGTGGAGGCACGGAAGGGTTTTAACTGCGATGTGCCATAATCAACTGTCCCTTTTGTGAGATCGCTCTGAATATTTCCAGAGACCTATTTATGCTCTGAATCCATTCATTCAAGAGACACCGTGTACCTACTATGTTTCAAGCACTGACCCAGGTGCTGGAGCTGCAACAGATCATTAAGTGTTCTGCAGACAGAGCAAGACGTGGCAGGGACATTACGTGCCACCCCCCACAGTGGGATCTGGATGGATGAAGGCTCGCAGTGTGGAAGTGTGTGACCTTCACAGAAAGGGCCAAGCCCTGTGCCGGACAGAAAAGGACTAACTGGGATGGAAGATGGCGTTCAGGGCACTTGCCGTGAAGAGGCCAGTGATTCATAAGACAGAAGAAAGGGGTGAAAGCGAGAGCGGAAGCAATGGGCCAGGGGTGAAAAATCCTGATCTCGTAGCCTCCTGAGAAGGTGGGCAAGAGGGCAGCGGGGTGGAAGCCCCAGCCTACCCCGTCAGCCCCCCATGCTCTCCTAAGTCCTGCTGAACCCTGCAGCCTGTCTCCTCGAGGCTCGGAACCCTGGAGGAGAACAGAGGCGGGTGAGGAGGGGGTGGGCAGGAGACAAGCCCAGGCCCCTGCCCAGCAGGGCCTTCCTTCCTAAGGGCTGGAGCCAACCCAGCTGAGGAGCCAGAGGTTACAGGGAAGGATTAAGGAGTTGGTTGCTTTTTTACCCAAGCTGTGGCTGCATTTCTCTCTCTTTCTTCGTCTTCTTCTTCTTCTTCTTCTTCTTTTTTTTTTTTAAAGAAAAATGTTCCTGTACACGCACCCGGAGGCTTTTGCAGGAGGCGGCTGTTGGAGAACCGGGAAAACAAGCCAAGAAACAAGAGAGAGGAAGAAGACCACGCCTCGCCTGGCAGATTCCTAATGGCCCAGGAGACCTGAGGCTTTACTGTGGGAGGCCAGTGGGGGCTGGCTCGGGTGGGAGGGAAGGGCAGGCCGAAGGACAGCCACTTGCTGGTCGGTGACCTTGGGCGGGATGCTGCCTGCTTGCTTCCCTCTGGTGAGAATGGGGAGGAGGGGGGCAGGGGCAGGGCTGGCCGGCTGAGGTCACAGGAAGGCCCCTTCCAGCCTGAAACGCGATCTCGGGATGTGGGGCCTGCCAACCTGCAGCGACCCTGGGCCAGCAGAGATGAAAGGCTGCCTGTCCCCAGCTTCCGGACCCCCGAGGCCCCAGTGCCTGACTTGAAGGGCAGCAAAGCTGCTGCAGCTGGCTGGAGCCGGTTGCTGGACTCCCCACCCCACCTGATGTCATCCAACCCTCCCTTCCCTGTTTGGCTGGGGACACTCAGGCCCAGAGAGGGCTGGTGACCTGCCCGAGGTCACACAGCAAGTTGGAGACGGAGCCAGGGCTCACCACAAAGTCTTTGGACTCCAAGGCCAGGCCTCATTCCCTTTCCCAGAAACTTGGCTGCCTGGGGGCTTACCCCAGGGAGTTGGAGAGACCTAGGGTTAGGGGAGACAGTTGGGAGCTGTGTCCTTTGAAGTCAAGACTTAATGTTGACTAAAGTGCTTTTCTTTTCTTTTTTTTTCTTTTTTTTTTTTTTGAGACGAAAGGAACGTTCCCGGCCCCTGCCATGAGCCCGGACTTGCTCTGCTGGCAGGGGAAGGAACGCAGCTCTGGCCGCCACAGCTGCTGGTGGCCAGCTGAAGCCTCAGCTCCTGCTGCTCCCACCCCAGTGGGCAAAGGGACAAAGGCCTCTTCTCAGGCCTGTCCTCTCCAGCCCCCTGGAGGGAGCAGAGCATCAACCAGGAGGCTTGGTCACTGACCAGCTAAGTCGCTGTTCCTCTCTGGCCCTTAGTGCCCTTTCCGGAACATGGGGGCAGAGTATCTGCCTGACCTGCTTCTCAGCAATGTGTTGAGGCTCCAAAGAGGTCGAGTTACGGAAATACAGACCCCTCAGCACCTCCTTCAGCCTGAGGGTCTGCCTACTCAGAGACCCCTCTGCCTCAAATGCCCCTCCCTCTTTCCCTCATGCCTCGCCTGGCCGGCCCCAGTTCACTCAGCTCTGCCCAGTGGGACCCTCCCTCGGTCTGAGGAGGCTTCCCTCACCTCCAGACTGCAAGTGCTCCTTCAAGGTATTTATCGCTGCTGTAATTAATGAACTGTGTGATCGGATCTGTCTCCCCACTAAAATATGAACTCGGTAGTTCTAGCTGACAGCGAACGCTTACCTGGTACCGGAGACTTTACCCATATTAGCCCATTTAATCCCCATGGCAGGTACTGTTAGTTCCCCCATCTTACAGATGAGGAAACTGAGACAAAGAGGTTCGATGACTTACCCAAAGTCACAGCAAGGTGGAGGCTCAGCCAGGACTTGAGCACAAAGAAGTTGAGCACAAAGAACCAGGATTCAAACCCAGACCCCAGGCTGTAATGGTTACTCTACTAATAAGGCAGGTTGAGCTAATCCCCTGCTTCTCCTCAGCTCCCAGAACATCCAGCAGACAGCAGGGGCTCCACGTATACTGGGCGAGTGAATACACACACAGTGATGAATACACAGGAGTATTTGGAGGAGAATAAAGCACCTTCCAGGAGTGAATTTTGCAGGTGCCGTGGGTGAAGCTGAGTTGTTAAAGATCAATTATTGGGCTTCCCTCTGGAGCACACACTTGGGCCAGAAACCCTAGACATCATCTTTGACTCCTTCAATCATTCCTCAAGTTCTGTTTGATTTCTCCCTGGTACACCTCTTCTCCATCCCTCAACCCTCATCTCTTTCTTGAATCAATCTTTCTTTCTTCCTTTCTTTCTTTGTTTCTTTCTTTCTAGCATGAGGTGTGGGGGAGGGGGGAGCAGAGAGAGAGAGAGAGAGAGAGAGAGAGAGAGAGAGAATCTGAAGTAGGCTCCAGGCTCTGAGCTGTTAGCACAGAGCCCAATGTGGGGCTCGAACTCACAAACCCTGAGACCATGACCTGAGCCAAAGTCAGATGCTCAACTGACTGAGCCACCCAGGCGCCCCTTGGATTTTTTTAATGTTTATTTATTTTGGGGGCGCCTGGGTGACTCAGTCGGTTAAGTGTCTGACTCTTGCTTTTGGCTCAGGGCATGATCTTGCAGTTTGTGAGCTCGAGCCCCACATTGGGCTCTGCACTGACAGCATGGAGCCTGCTTGGGATTCTCTCTCTCCCTCTCTCTCTGCCTCTTCCCTGCTTGTTCTCTTTGTCTCTCTCTCTCTCTCTCTCTCTCTCTCTCTCAAAATAAATAACCTTAAATTTTTTTTTTAAATAAGTGTTTATTTTTGAAGGAGAGAGCAAGCAGGGGAGGGGAAGAGAGAGGGGGACAGAGAATCCAAAGTGGGCCCTGCACTGACGGTGGAAAGCCCAATATGGGGCAGGAACTCACAACCCACAAGGTCATGACCTGAGCCGAAGTCAGATGCCCAACCAACTGAGCTACCCAGGCGCCCAGGATTTTCTTTTAAGTAAGCTCTATGCCCAACGTGGGGCTTGAACTCACAACCCAGAGATCAAGAGTTGCATCCTCTGCCAACTTAGCCAGCCAGGCGCCCCTTTCTTGGATTTTTGTAGCAACCCCTGCATAGCTTTCTCCATCTCTAACTTCTCTTCCTCCAAAGTGGACCTCTAAATACAGAAAGCAAAGTGTGAGTGCTATCCCTCTTTATCCCCCCCTTCATTAATGAACCTCCCATGGCTCCCCATTGCTCTCTGGATAAAGCCCATACTCTGCACCAAGGTTTCTGCCACCAAGCCCTGCCTCCACCCTTCCAGCCTCACCTTCAGCCCCTCTCCTCCACATGTCCTTTGCCCAAGCCACTCTATGTACTAGAAGTTAAGGGCATAGAAACAGACTGCGTTTGAGTCTTGATTCTGCCATGTATCAGCTGCGAGAGTTTGTAAACAAGTCAATTCCCCTTTCCAAGCCTCGAGTTACTGCCTCTGGAAAAGGGGCATAATCACAATACCCACGTCATAGAGTCATTGTAAGGAGTATATGCATACAGAAGGTGCTGAAGACAGTACCTGACATTCCCAATGGTCACTATCGTTCTTACGCTTTCCAATGTCACAAAGAGCATTTCTTCCTGCCTGCCTTAGTTATTCTTTCCAACCCAGCTCAACTATCACCTCTTGGAGGAAATTTTCCTTGATAGTCACACCCTGTTCCCCAGGTGAAGTCAGTCTCACTTTCTACACTCGTACTTTATTGCTCTATAAAGCACTTGTATATTTTGCCCTCTCTTTCCCCCGTTACCCCAAGAATTCCTGGAGACCAGAAATAACGCCCTTTTACTCAAGCACCTGACTGGTATGCAGCAGGTGCTCAGTAAATGTTGGTTGAGCGGAGTCACCACTTCCAGTGCCTTAGTGAGCCCCTTGCAGGGAGAAGGCCTAAGAGGTGAGACAGCTGGACTCCGCTGGGCCCTGGTGCTAGGTATGTTGGTGTGGGAGGGAGGGGGTGAAGGAAACTCCTGACCTCTGGGCTCTTCCCCCGCCAAGGGAGGAAGAGAAGGGAGAAGATGTGAGAAGGTCAGGTGCTGAGCAGGCGTGAGGTGGGGCTATAGCAAGCACCGGGGCGTGGGTGGAAGCTGGCAGACTCTGGCTCCTCTAAGACCAGGGCTGGGCCTGGCAGGACAGGGCCTCACAGCCCCAAGTCCCCACCTCCACTCCACCTCATCCGGCCACCTGGATTAAGCGACTTTCCAAGTTGCAAAGCTACATCTTGACTTGCAAGGAAGCAAAATCCAAACTTGGCCTTGCCTGGTTGCTGAGCAGGGAGAAAAGGGGGGGGGGGTATTTCCTTTAATTCTCCCTTCTGTATAGGCAGTGCCTTGCAGTCCTGGGCACATCAAAGAAAGTAATACTTGATTTTGCAACCCCGGTTAAGGTCACACTATCTCCGATTGTCGCTTCAATTGCTGCTCCTACCACCCCCCCTACTAAGAACCCTTATCTTGGGGCTTACTTAGCCTGGCTCACTCAGAAAAGTATGTGACCCTTGATCTCTGGGTCTTGAGTTCGAGCCCCACGTTGGGTGTAGGGATGACTTAAAAGAAAAAAAAACAGGCTCAGTGGGTTGAGCATCTGACTTCGGCTCGGGTCATGATCTCATGGTTCGTGGGTTTGAGCCCCGTGTCGGACTCTATGCTGTCAGCACAGAGCCTGCCTGGGATTCTCTCTCTCTTGCCCTTCCCTCACTCTCTCTCTGTCTCAAAATAAATAAAACTTAAAAAATAAAAAAACCAAAGCCAAACAAACAGAAAACTTAAAAACCCTTCTCTGACTGCCTAGGACCCTCAGGATAAACTCCCAGCTCCTGACCCAACCTGTAATGCCCTGACTTGTCAGCCCCGTACCTCCTCTTGGACTTTCTCACACTTCACTCTCCCCCTGCCTTCACTCCTTCTGGCCTTTTCTCAGTTCTTCTAACATACCTTGTCCCTTTCTTCCTTTGGGCCTTCACACATAGTTTTTTTCTCTGCCTTGAATGCTTTTCCCCATCCCCTGACAATTCTGTTTTATGTTTAGTGTTTTTGATGCCTGAGAAATTTTTGCCGATCCCAAGATCATGGAGATATTCCCATACATCTTCTTCTAGGAGCTTTTTAGTGTTAAGGTTTCACATTTACGTTCATGATTCATCTTGAATTATTATTGTCTTTTTTTAAAATTTTTTTAATGTTTATTTATTTTTGAGACAGAGAGAGACAGAGCATGAATGGGGGAGGGGCAGAGAGAGAGGGAGACACAGAATCGGAAGCAGGCTCCAGGCTCTGAGCCATCAGCCCAGAGCCTGACTCGGGGCTCGAACTCACAAACCGTGAGATTGTGACCTGAGCTGAAGTCGGATGCTCAACCGACTGAGCCACCCAGGCACCCCTAATTATTATTGTTTTTTAAGTAAGCTCAAACTCGTGGCCCAGAGATCAAGAGTCACATGCGCTACCGACTGAGCCAGCCAGGTGCCCCATCTTGAATCAGTTTTTGTGCCGTGTAAGGTAGGGGTTGAGAATCACTCCCACTCCGTTCATGCCTTCTCATTCTTTACAGTTCAGCATATCCCCCACTTCCTTCGAGAAGCCTTCCTTGACTACTCGCAGATTAGATCAAGTTATTGTACTCCACAGCCCTTAGCAACCTCTACTTTTATTGTAGCACTTGTCACAATGGTAACTAACCAATTATTTGTGTAATTAACATCTCATCTCCTCTACTGTACTGTAGTTCTGTAAGCTTAATGCTTGTGACTCTCATACATAGATAGAGATAGATATAGACATAGATATATTTGTTTGTTAAGTGTATTTATTTTGAGAGGGAAAGAGGGAGAGCACAAGTGGAGTTGGGGCAGAAAGAGAGAAGGAGAGAGAGAAGCCCAAGCAGGCTCTGCACTGACAGCACAGAGCCCAACCTGGGGCTCGATCCCACAAACCGGGAGATCCTGGCCTAGCTGAAATCAAGAGTTGGACGCCTAACCATCTGTGCCACCCAGGCACCCTGCCCTGGGACTGTCTTTTATTTTTTTATTTTTTTTAAATGTTTATTTATTTTTGAGAGAGAGAGAGAGAGACAGACAGAGCTCAAGCGGGGGAGGGGCAGAGAGAGAGGGAGACACAGAATCCGAAACAGGCTCCAGGCTCTGAGCCATCAGCACAGAGCCTGACGCGGGGCTTGAACCCACGAACTGTGAGATCATGACCTCAGTCAAAGTCAGATGCTTAACTGACTGAGCCACCCAGGCGCCCCGGGACTGTCTTTTAAAAAGTGTTTTAATCGAAATACGCATTCAGAAAAGTGCACCTATCAAAATGTACAGCTCGATGGATTTTCACAAACCGAACACAACCATGTAACTGTGTTACATCCAACTGTGTTGGATCAAGATGCCCCACATTTCCTGTCCGAGGACCCCCTCCTATTCCTACCACCTGTGACTGTCTTTTTTACCCTTACATTCTCAGCAGCCAGCATAGAGCCTGGCATTATTAGGCTCTCAAAAAAAAAAAAAAAAAAAAAAAATCTTTGTTGAATGAATGAATTAGTTGGTGATGCCTAATTTTTCATCAGAGAACTTGACACGGAATCCAGTCTCAGCTCTAGTCCCCGGTTGGTGTGACCTCGAGGAGGTCCCGTCTGCTTTTGGGGTCTCAGTTTGCTTGTTTATGAAATGGGGGTATATGGAAGGAGGTTGGACGAATAATGTCTTTGGGGTTTTTCCAGATACGACATATGAGGCAGAATTAACCATCCCCTCCACCCTCGTTCTGATAATACATCATTGGGAAATATTTTGGTCTCCTGCCTGAAAATGAGGACCTAGGAGGATTATTAGTAGCTCCATCCAGGTAGTGTCAGAAACCTGCAGCTGAGCGTCACAGGACCTGGGTTGAGTACTGGCCTGGCCTTTGGGTGACATTGGGCAAGTTCCTTCTCCCTGCGCCTTCTGGGTTTCTTCACCTAAGGGTGCTTTGCTTTCTCTTTGAGGAAGACAAAGTCGCAGCCACAGCAGGGTTTTGGCTGACCCCCTCCTGCTCCTGATTCCCTGCTGCTCTCGGCGCCAAGGAACAGGTCCTTCTGGAAGCCACGCTGCAGCCATGGCTTTTAAAGACACCGGGAAGACACCCTTGGAACCAGAGGTGGCGATTCGCCGAGTTAGAATGACTCTAACCAGCCATAGCATAAAATCTTTAGAGAAGGTATTTGCTGACTTGATCACAGGCGCAAAGGAAAAGACTCTCAATGTGAAAGGACCAGTTTGGATGCCTACCAAGACTCTGAGAATCACTACAAGAAAAACTCCTCGTTGGGGTGCCTGGGTGGCTCAGTCGTTTAAGTGTCCGACTCTTGGTTTCGACTCAGATCACGATCTCCCGGTTTTGTGAGTTCAAGCCCCATGTCGGGCTTTGTGCAGCTGGCAGCACAGAGCCTGCGTGGGATTCTCTCTCTGTCCCTCTCTCTCTGTCCCTCCCCCACTCGTGCTGTCTCTGTCTCTCTCAAAATAAATAAATAAACTTTAAAAAAAGAAAAGAAAAACTCCTTGTGGTGAAGGTTCTGAGACTCGGGATCGTTTTCAGATGAGCATCCACAAGCGACTCATTGATTTGCACAGTCCTTCTGAGATTGTTAAGCGGATTACTTCCATCAGTATTGAGCCAGGAGTTGAGGCTGAAGTCACCAGTGCAGATACTTAAATCAACCTTTTTAATAAATTGATTATCAGTTGTTTAAAAAAATGATAAATGAAAGGCACGCTTTGCTCTCAAAAGCTTAAAGAACAACGATGCTGACTTCAGGCCTCTGAGTACCAAGGTTCAGCTCCTGGGGCATGGGCAGCTCTGCTCTGAGCTCCTCCCTGCCTGGCACCGCGGGGGGAGAGGGAAGCACACGATGTGATAACCGCCTTGGGGAAGAGAACTCACAGTCTGGCCAGGGGGACCTAATGTTCAGCCAGGAACCAAATGGAAAATGGGCTGATGGTCCAAATGATTCTCTATGTGTGGGGCTGAAGGGAGAGGAGCTGGAGTGTTCCAAGGAGGGGTAGGAGACCTGGGGGTGCGGGTGGGGGGAGGACAGAGAAGTCTTCCTGGGGGAGAAGCCTTTGGAAATTGGCAGGGCAGCCCAGGGGCGCTTCCCAGAGATGGGAGGAGGCAGGAAGGAGGAAATTGGGTCCAGGTGACCACAGAGCAGCAACTTGGCCAGGGAGTAGGAGAGGCGGGGCTGGCGGGAGCTTGGGCAGCCGCCCCACAGCTGGGCCTTGGAGAGGAAGGCGGTGGGGGGGGGGGGGGGGGTACGCAGTCTCTGCTTCTGGCCCTGAGAAAGCGCCATCTTCTCAGGCCACAGGCTGGGAGGGAGGGCATAGTCGCACAGTCGCCAGAGGGGCCTCTCTGAGCAGCCCCCAGGGCCCTGCCCAGCTCTCCTGGGCCTGCAGGGCAGAGGGTGAGGAGTTAAGCCCCAGTCCCCCCCGCAACTGCCACATGGCCTTCCCTTCAGCTTGGATCACATTTCTGCCTCTTCGTAGCTTTACGGACTTGGGCGGGGGGTGGAGGTGGCTGGGGGGCATTTTACTGTATCCCATTCCTCAGAGAGATGACTGAGGCAGAGTGGGTGCTACCCAAGTTAAGGAACTGAATGAAAACTCTGATAATGGTGATAGACAGCAAAGCCTAAAGTTAAGAGCTGGACTGCCAAGATTCAACTGCCGCTAATGAGTTGCGTGACCTTAGACGAGTCTGTTCTGTGCCTCGGTTTCCTCATCTGTAAAGTGGGATGCTAATGTTGCTTTATCATAGGGTCGTTGTGAGGGTCGAATGAAGTGAAGATGTAAAGCACCTGGACATAAAGCACTGTGGCCTCAAAGCCAATAAAACGAACAGGCTTTGGAATCGCCCCTCTAAGCCTGAGCCTCGGTTTCTTTCTAAAATAGTACTAAAAGGGGCACCTGGGTGGCTTAGTTAGTTAAGAATCCAACTCTCGATTTAGGCTCAGATCATGATCTCACAGTTTGTGAGATGGAGCCCCGTGGTGGGGGGGGCAGGGGTCTGCACTGACGGCGTGGAGCCTGCTTGCGATTCTCTCTCTCCCTCTCTCTGTTCACACACTCTCTCTCTCTCTCAAAAGAAATATTTTTAAAAATGTTCTGGGGCGCCTGGGTGGCTCAGTCGGTTGAGCGTCCGACTTTGGCTCAGGTCGTGATCTCGCGGTTTGTGGGTTTGAGCCCCGCGTCGGGCTCTGTGCTGACCTCTTGCTCAGAGCCTGGAGCCTGCTTCGGATTCTGCGTCTCCTTCTCTCTCTGCCCCTCCCCACTTGTGCTCTGTCTCGCTCTGTCTCTCAAAAATAAATAAACGTAAAAAAATTTTTTTGAAATAAAAACAATTTTTAAATGTTCTAAAAAATTAATTAAATACAATAAAATGACGCTAGTAATCCCTACCTTTTGGGGCATTTGTAAAGATTGGTAAAGGCAAGGTAGTCCCTGATGAGAGCACACCAGAGGCCCTTCTCCTCTCTCGTCCCCTCCCTGCCCTACCACCAGATGTTCAAAGTTTATTCACCCACTCCTGGCAAGTAGCTGTCCCTCAGCCACCCCTCAGGCCTGGAAATCTACCCCAGCAGCCGAGTTTGGATTAGGCAAGGACCCTTCCAGGCCCCAGAAGCTAGCTCAAGAGATTCTGGGATCTGGACACCCAGAGGTGGTCTAGAAGGGGGTAGAGATGGGCTTCAGGTGGGCAAGGCCTCTTGGCCTCTCTGACTCCTCACTCTACGGGGATGGACCCAGCAGAGGAGGTCTGGAGTGGGCTCTCTGAAATGCAGGGGCTCCTGCCTCCTGGTTGCCTGAGCCCAAGGGTCACACTGCTCGAGAATAAACAACAAAGCCCAGCACAGCACACGTAGTGGACGCTTGGGAAATAGTAAGAATGGCTGCCATTCACTATCTTCATAATAAACACTTAAAAGCAGGTACTACTGAGGGGTGCCTGGCTGGCTCGGTCGGTAGAGCATACGACTCTTGATCTTGGGGTTGTGAGTTTGGGCCCTGCGCTGGGTGTAGAGATTACTTAAAAAGGGGCGCCTGGGTGGCTCAGTCGGTTAAGCGTCCGACTTCGGCCCAGGTCATGATCTCACACCCGTGAGTTCGAGCCCCGCGTCGGGCTCTGTGCTGACAGCGCAGAGCCTGGAGCCTGTTTCAGATTCTGTGTCTCCCTCTCTCTCTCTGACCCTCCCCCATTCATGCTCTGTCTCTCTCTGTCTCAAAAATAAATAAACGTTAAAAAAAATTTTATAAAAAAAAATAAAGTCCTAAAATAAATAAATAAATAAATAAATAAAAGCAGCCACTGCTGAGCCCATTTTGAAGATGAAGAAACTGACACTCGAGACGTAAAGTCATTTGCTTGGTACCCCAAGCACAGCTTATGGCATAGCTATATCTAAGGGCAAAACTGAGATTCAGAGCTGAATCTGTCTGATTCTGAAGGGGCCGCTAGCTAAGGGATGGGAATCCCAAGGTCACCAGCAGACCCTTGTTGGGGTTGGATCAGGAGCTAGGTGCTGGACTGGGTGTCTGTCCCAGGACGATAGCCAGACCCACTCAGGATGAAGGGGTTTAATCCACCCTCAAAAACCTGTGAGCCCCGTGCACAACCCTCTGGTAGCCTTCTGGCAAAAGTTATTCACTCTACACACATTTGTGCCTGCTCCTGTGCGTGGGAACATATGCTAGACCCTAGGGACCTAGGTGAATCAGACTTGGACGGTGCCCTCCAAGTGCTGCTCATCTGCTAAGGGAGGCAGATACGTCGCTAGAAAACCCTAGTAGAGGGTGAGGTGGCCTAGGGATTAAGCACATGAGCTGTGGCAGCCAGGCGCCTGGGCTTGAGTCACCTGTTACCTTTGCAAACTGGGTCAGCCCCTTCACCTTTCAGAGCGTCAGTTTCACATGAGTAAAATGGGACTGATGATAAGATACTTTCGTAAAGACTATTGTGAACGTGAAATACTTCTATAAAGCTGAGCAGAGAGGAGAAAGCATCAAATGAGTGTTAGCTCTCCGTTATTAAGATAATGGGGGCATAGAGGAGAAGCTTAACTCTTGCTGGGGACAGCGGTCAGGAGAGGCTTCTTGGAGGAAGGGACATCTGCGTTGGGCCCCAAAGCCTGAAGACTTCACCTGGGGAAGTGGGGGAGGGCATTCAGGGAAGCATGTGCTACATGGACAAAGGCCCAGAGCTGTGAAAGGATATGACCTGTTTGGGTGTGGCAGAGCAGAGTGGGCTGGGAGGAGGAGTGATAGGAAATGAGGCTGGAAAGACGCTTTCAAGGCCCTCGACTGACTTGCTGCTGAGAGTTTGGACTTTAAAAGACTGGGGACAGAGCAGGATTTTAAGAGCTGGGAAGGGACACGATTGTGCCAATTTTAGAAACATGATTCTAGCTGAAGTGTGGAGAGTGAAACGGAAGGGGAGAGACGGGATGTCGGGGAGCAGATCTGAGTGTGCACCCCCGTGGGTGGGTTAGAGTCCCCCAGTGGCTCCCCACCAGCCTGCAGATGAGGCCCCGAGTCTCCTACTTCCCGCCTGCCCATGTGACCTGCCCACATGCTCTTTCCTCTGCGTGGGATACCTTCCCCCTCTCTTTGTCTGGCAAATTCCTCGCTCTCCCTCGGGTCTCTGTTTAGCCACACTTTCTCTGGAAGCTCTTCTAGGCATCCCTGGTCCAGATTAGGTCCTCCTACTCTTTCTGTGGACTTGTGGACTTGTCTGTCTCCCCAACTGGACTCGGCCAGCAGCAGGGACTGCGTGGTCCTGCTTACTGGTGTGTCCACGAAGCCCAGCCTAGTGCCCAGCACGTAGGGGGCGCTCAATGCATGATCAGATGGACAAAGGAACTAGTGAGTGAATGGATAAGTGTGACCGGGGTGAAAATGATGGGGTCCGAAGTAGCAACGAGGAGAGAGATGACGGTGGTAGGTGGTAGAGGAGACAGAATACTGGATTGACGAGAGGTGAGCACGGTGGGGCGGGGGGAGTTGGTGATAACTCACAGGTCTCTTCCTTGAATAAGCCTGACTTTTTTTTTTTTAAACATACATTTATTCTGCTTCACTATTTTTTTAAGTGTATTTATTTATTTTGAGAGAGAGAGAGAGAGAGACAGCATGCGTGGGAGAGTCAGAGAGAGATGGAGAGAGAGAGAATTCCAAGCAGCCACACTGTCACCGTGTGGAGCCCGATGCGGGGCTCAAACTCACAAACCCACGAGATCATGACCTGAGCCGAAATCAAGAGTCGGATGCTCAACCCACTGAGCCACCCAGGCGCCCCAAAGCCCGATGGTTTAGCCAAGATAGGAAACACAAGTGGGGGTGGAGGTGGGGAGGGAGGAGCAGGTCAGGGCAGGAGACTGGGGTCCTGGCCCAGGCTGTTCCCGGGAAAGCTCTTCATCCCTGTCTCCCCGCTGGTGGATCCCCATCAATGTCTGTGACTCTGTCAAAATGTTGTCCTCTCAGGGAAGCCACGCTGACCGCTCTAGGTAGGCCGGCCCCCTATAAATTAATGTCTGCCAACACACGCTCTCCATTTCCTTCCAGTCCTTGTCATGATTGTAATCAGCTATCGATTGATTTGTATCGTCTATAGTGTGTCTTCCTCACTTCCACGATGGCAGGGACCTCGCTCACTTTACTGACCGTGTATCCCTACCTGGTAGTCTCCCTGGCACACAGTAGGTGCTCAAAAACAGATTTGTCGTATGAGTGAGTAAATAAACGGATGAAGGAATGAAGGTAGGAAGGCCTTGAATGCCACCATAAGGAATTTGACTCAGCCTCGAGGGAATGGGGAGCCATGGAAAGTTCTTAAGGAAGACAGTGTCAGGATTCAGCTTGTGTTTTAGAAGGCTCACCCCTGGGGGCTGTTGGGAAGGTGGATCTGGAGGGAAGGCAGGGGGAAGTGAGGAGGCCCTGGGGGAGACAAAGACACAGCACCTGGGCCCGGGCTTGGGAACCCCCTCCCTGTGCTTCCCCCCCACCCCCGGCCAGGCCTGTTGTCTCTGAGCCCAGCAGCGGGCGGTGGGAAGAGCAGAGCTGGCAAAGCTGACACTCACTAATCACGGCCCTCACCCCGGAGCCGCACTGACTGTCTGGTCTCCATGGAGACACGGCAACCTCCGGCCACTTGTTAATGGCAGCTCAACAAGGCTGCAGCAACGGGGACAGGCCTGACCAGCGCGTCCCAGCCCCGCACCACCTGGCCCAGCCTGGGCCTCTGCAGCAAACCCCAGGGGCGCCTGAGTTGGGGGATAGGACCGGAGGTCTGGTGGCTGGCGGGCTCCCCCCACCCCTCCCCTCCGCGGCCCCGCCTCCCTTGGCATTGCCAAGCAGGGAGAGGGCAGAGGCAGCCTCCGCCCTGGCCGACTCCTCCGCAGGGCTGCTGGGAAGCTGAGCTCATGCAGGTCACCCAGGCAGGGCCAAAGGGCTGGAGGGGGCTGGTGAGGAGAGTGTGTGTGGGGGGGGGGACCTGCTTGCATCCCACACACAAGAGGAATGGAGGGGAGGGCGCTCTGCTTGCCCTGACAACCCTCTGCTCTGCTAGCCTGAGGCAGGGACCCGATTGGGAACCATCTGTCCAGAACCTCTTCCCTAGTTTGCTGTCACTACATCTGAAATCTGAAATGCCACCATTAGCAATTCACTCCTTCGGGAGGCAGCGTGGCCGAGCACAGAAAACACGGGCTTTGCAGTCAGGCAGGCCTGGATGTACGGCCTGGCTCCGTCCCTCTACTCCTGAGAATTGATTTCCCCATCCGTAAAATGGGATGGTAATTGCACCCCCCCAGACACACGTTGGAGCACGCGTGCTTCTCCAGGCTTACTCTGACCTCTCCCAGAGGCCTGAGCTCGATACCTGTGACTCTTCCTCCCAGAGCCCTTTCTTCGCCCTCACAGATGAGCTGGGAGCCTCCTCCGCAGGCCTCAGGACTGATCCCTCAGCATTCGCCACCCTCCCCCTCAGGTAGCTGCCCCACATTTGTCCTCCCCACAGACTCCCCTGCGGGGCGGGGCACAGTGACCTTCAAGAGAGGTCTGTGGAATAAACAAAGGGGGAAGGTAGGAGGAGAGCCTCCCTCTGCCTTCTGTCCTCTTTCCTCCTCAGGGGGTGCTATGGCCCTAGAACACTGGTTGAAGGCCTCTGTTCCCTTCTCTCCTTCATACCTTTGTTTGTCCACTTGTCTGTCCATCCATCCATCTTGCAAACACTCCCAAGGTGGGACTTCAGAGAGGACCCGGATGTGACCCCAACCCACAAGGGAGGCAGAGGCCAGATTCTTCGGTCCAGACACCTGAGGCACACCCATGGCCTCCCGGGGACTTTGGTACAGCTGCCTCTCCCCACCATGTTTCTCCTCGGTCACTCCCTAGGCAACTGTCCAAGCTGAAAGGGCCCTGGGAGATCATCTAGACTGCGACCAGATGAAGACACGAAGGCCCAGAGAGGACTGTGGCTTGCCCGAGATCCCACAGCACAGCTCTGTTTCTGAGTTGACAATGTACCAATTATGTGGGTCTGCTTGGGAGGCGGCTTTTGGCTCTCCAGCCCTGCTGACAGCTGTGTTCCCAGTGGCAGCGGGGAATGCTAGTGGGAGGCCTGTCTGGCCTTTGAACCCGGACTCCCCAGGGCAGAACCAGGTGGCTCTGGTGGGGCCCCGGGCTGGGAGGTGGGGAGCTTCAGAGGGGCAGCCCAGATACCGGTGGGGGTGCGGACGACTGAAAGCTAAGGGAGCAGCATGGATTCTAGAGGCGAACTGCTAAGCCTTGAGCTCCTGTCCCAACTCTGCCACTCACTCACTTGCTGGGTAACCTCGGGTGCATCATTTGACCTCTCTAAACCTTTGTTTTCTTATCTGAAAAATGGTGCTACCTTCATAGAACAAAAATGTGGTGTCCACGGTAACAGCTGCACAGAGCTCAGGAATGTTTGGACCGAAGGGCTAAGTTTCTCAGAGCGGAAGGGACCAGCCTGAAGCCACAGAATGAGCCCACATCTCCCTCCTATGAGCTCTCTACGCCGAACTGGATACAAGGTTTTGGAGATGAAAGGAGCGTCCAGTCCGGTCCAGACTGTTTACTGAAGGGGAAAACAGGACCAGAGAAGGGGAGCAAGTTGCCCAAGGTCACCCAGTGAGTCTGGGGCCAATGTGGGCCTAGAGCCCAGGCTGGGCACAAGGTCCCCCTGCCCAGCTGCACCGCCCACTCATCCAGCCCCCTTGGTTTTGTCTCCCCCAGTGAGTGGGCGCAGAACAGGCCCCGCTTCCTTCCTGCCGCCCTGCCCGCCGTCTGCCACGTTGGCAGCCGCCCGCAGCCTTCTCGCCCCTGCTGCTGCTTGCTGCTGCTGCTGATGCGGCATCAGCCGAGACCAACCCGCCGAGAGTTTGCCCAGAACAGCCAGGGCTGCTGGAGCCCGGGCTGGGTTGGCTGACTCTGCCAGACAGGAGGGAGCGAGCCAGCCGGCAGAGGGAGGGAACAAGGGCTGAGCCAGCCCCCAGCCTTCCCAGTCCTTCTCCACCCTCACCAGCCAAGGGAGAGAAGCAGGAGCCTGGGGTTGGGAGCCAGAGGGCTGCAGTGTCTATGTGTGTGAGGCTCAGATAGCTGGGTCTTTTCTGGGAGCGTGCACACTTATGTATGCAGGGAAGAGCATGTTGGGGGCGACCTGTGAGTCCGTGTTTGCCTTGGTGTGCACGGGTGACGCTGTGCGTGTGTTTGTGCTAGTTTGTGCACACCCAGGCGGTCACTCTGCGTCTGCGTAAGCACAAGGAAAAGCTGCATGTGCCGCGAGTTTGAACACATGCCTGTGTTCGGAGAGAGGCTGTGTCTAGCAGTGTGTGCACACAGAAGCCAACTGTTAGTGACAAGGAATCTGTGTGCGCACCGAAGGGTCAGCACGCGGGCCTGAGTTCATGCATGACATGTCTGGGTGTGTTTGGGGCCCCTGTGAATTTGTTGTTGTGTATAAGAGGATAATGAGGTAATTGCGAGTTTAAGCTCATCCGTGTGCGCCCAAGGGACGGTGGTTGTGTGTGCACAGAGGAGCGCTACAATCCACGATCGTGGACGTGGGTCCATGCCCAGGAGGACATTGTGTAACTGTGTGGGCTACTCCAAATGTCCGTGGTGTGGGCACACCGTGTCTCTGTGCCCAGGAGACTTTGTACGTGTGGTTATCTACAGCGACGCAGGGGATCACTGTGTGGGACTGATACGCTTGGCCGTGTGTACAAGGTCACAGGCAGCACAGGCACTGTGTTGCTGTGTTGCATCTGCACAGGGTGATGGTGGTGGTGGCGGTGGCGGGGAGACAATATGCTGTGGATTTGCACTTGTTCCTCCGCGCGACAAGGCCCTGCGTGTGATTATGTTTGTGCGTGTCTGTGAGCACCGTGTGCTGCAAACTGTGCGTGCTTCTGAGTCTGTGGTAAGCTGAGTGTGGGAAGGAGGGGGGGGAGTACATGGCCGTGTTTGTACTTGTCTGTGAGCCCAGGGTCAGATGCGCTCCATGTGCTACCTCCTGTGTGCACAGGTGGCCGCTGTGTCCAACCGTGTCTTTGTGTGTTTCGGGTCGTCTGAATGTGCGCAGGAGGAGGACACGGAGGGGGGATTTGAGTGCGTGCCTGTGCAGGCCCCTTTAACGTGGCAAGTCTAAGAAATGTCGGCCTTCTTGGCAGCAGATCTGGGCTTGGTTCCACTGGGGGTGTCTGCAGAGAGGGGCTCTTAGAAGGGACGTGCTTGAGCGAGAGAGACAGGAAGGGAAGGGGGGGCCAGCCCCAGCTCGGGGTTTCCAGGAGGGAAAGCCAGACATTGGAACTTGTCAACGCTACCTCCTTCCCCACCCCCACCTCCCCGACTGCTGCCTCCCCTCCTGGCGCCTGAAGGCTGCTGGCAACCAGACAGACAGACAGACAGTGCACACATAGACTGGCTCACGGCACAGAGCCCAAATGTGAGCCCCAAATACACAAGCCTGGATGCCAGTGGTCCACAGAGGGCAAAGGACATGGCTAAGGGTTGAGGGGAGCACACGTGTTTATATGTGTTGGGGGGCAGGGGGTGCTGTTGGCCTCTCAGAACCCAGGCCTAGAAGGGGGAGGAGGGGGTTCTGGTTGGAGAGCCTCTGGGGAGCGGGCTGTCCTTTCTCTAATCAGACTCCCAAGGCTCCAGGCCTTCTCCCTGTTTATACAACCACTGCAGTGTCTTTGAGAATCTCATTGCTTCAGAAATCATCGACTGCAACTCCCTCTTTGTACAGAGGCAGAAGAGAGACCCAGAGAGGCATGGCAACTGCTCCAGGGTAACACAGTAGAGCGGGGCACACAGGGCTTCTTCTCCCTGTGACTGTTGTGCAGGCTGACCCAAGGGCCAGTGGGCCGATCAGTCCTACCCTTCCCTTTTCTTGGTGGCCCATTTATCTCTTTCCCCCTCTCAGGACTTCAGGATTTGACAATGACTCTTGCTTTTTTTTTTTTTTTTTTGTCCTCTCTAGGACAGCAGAACCTGGAAGAAAAGAGGAGAATTTGGTTCTGGCACAAGGGCTACTGGGGAGATGGAATGGGGAGATGGAGAAATGGAAGGAAAGGAATTTGAGGAGAGAGGAAGGAGGAGAGGGGAGGGCAAGGAGGTTGCTGGGGTCAGATCTGAGAAGCATAGACCTTCTTTGCCTCCGCCTCCAGCCAGGGCACCAGAGGCCACCTCTGAGCGCCTCGGAGGGAGTCCTGCCCCTTGGGGGCTGGGACAGGGGCAGCAGAATTGGAGTCTCGGGGGCATTCTGGGGGGGTGTGTGCCCAGTGACCAGATCTGCCTCCTGAGAAAGGAGGGAGGGGCTGTGGGTGGGACAATGGGTATGAAACTGACTTGGGGTATGGGGCCTCTTCAGGGCATGGGAGTTGGGTGCGTATGACCTTGTGACTGTGCTAGGACTCTGTGTGTATACCTGTGAACGTGTACGGCAAACAGACTTGGACCTCCCTGGGCTGGGGGAGGATTGCGGGAATGTGTGTATGTGTGTGTTTGTTATGGGCAGAGAGAAATTTTACTTGAGGGAATGGTCCTGCACATGTGTATGTGGGGGGGGGGGATGGGAAAGGGTTGTGGGATCGATTCTGCACTTACTTACATGTTCCTGCGGAGGCTGTGTTCTGTGTGCGTAGTGTGTACAGCTCTGTACAGTGTGTGTGTGTGTGTGTGTGTGTGTGTGTGGCTGCACGGGTCCGCGTGCATCATGTGTTTGAGCCGCGTGCGTACTTATACGGGAAGTGTGTAACGGCGTGTGTGTGTGGCAGCATATGCATGCTGGTGGTCGTCGTGAGGCTCATGGGTGGAGTTGTCTGTAGGAGTCTTGGCTACAGGTTGTGTGTGCAAGCTGTGTGTGTTTGCGGGGTGGTGAATGTCAGGGAACTGTTCACATGTGTGGTTGTATGCTTGGGGGACTGGGTTAGCTAGCGGTGCGGTTCTTGAAGCGGTATTTTATTTATTTTTTTGTTTATTGTCAAACTTCCCTTGCCAGAACATAAACTCTATGAAGGCTGGAGGATTTCTGTCGATTTTGCTCCCAGTATCCCCGGTGCTCAGAATAGTGCCAACACACAGTAGTTACTAAACCATCTTTCTTGAGTGTGTGACAAACGAGTGTGCGCACACTCGGCCGGGTGTGGGGAAGTGTGTTATGTGTATGAATTGTGTCTGTGGGCATCCGGGTGTGTGAACAGATACATTCTGTGTCCGGGTGTGTGAGCTTTTGGGCACAAGTGGCACGCGAACCGAGTGTGTGCACGGGTGCGTGTGTGCGTGCCTCGGTGTGACTGCGTCCCTAAAGCTGTGCCCCTTATGTGAACATTGGGGTGCCGAGGGATGCGGCTATGTGCGTGCAGCGCACAGTTGTGAGTGTGTGTGCGGGGGGGGGGGGGGGGGGGGGGGCGGGAAGGCGCTGTCGGCTTCTCCCAGCCTTCAGCACTCACTCAGCTTCACCCCAGGTCGCCTGCTGCGAAATGTCAGTGGCAGAGAAGCTAAAAATATCCGCTCTCCTCCTCTGCTCACTGCTTGGGCTGATGGGGCTGTGGGGCCCCAGCAGGCCCCTTGGGCCCTGGGGGGAGGAGGGACTGCTGGATGAGGGGCGGGGTATGGGGTAAGACAGGGAGGCCCTCCTCAGCACACTCCCTCCCCCACTTCTTGGGCTCCAAAGCCAGGCCGCGGGCTCACCTCTATCAGGAAGCCCTGGAGAACCCCCCAGGAGCTGCCACATGCTAGTGTGTGTGTGTGTGTGTGTGTGTGTGTGTGTGTTCGTGGTGTCCAGAGCCGCCTGGGAGGGCAATATGGCCTCCATCAGACTGGGGCTCATCTGAACAGTACAGTGCCTCTTTTGTCAGTCCAGGGGCTCCAGAGGACAGAGCTTCAGACAGGGACTCCTGGGGGTGAGCTGGATCTCTTCCTTCCGTCTGGGGGCTTCCGGCAAAAGAGCTGGCGGTTTTCGCCCTAGAGCTGAGGGTCAGGTGCACAGCACAGGACGCATGGGTTCATCTGGCCCTGGGCCTGGCGCCTCTAGGGCTCTCTGACCCCAAGGCACATCTGCTGATACTCGGGGCTGTGGGCCGGGAGGAGTCTCAGCTCTGCCCACACCCTAGGCCGGCATGTGTTTGTGCTACAGGTATTTGTGTGGGTGCGGGTGGGACATGTCAGGGCCCGTGGTCTTTCAGCGACCTGTGCCTCCTCACACGTTGGGCTCCTGGGTGTGTCTTTGCCTGTGTCAGTGGCTGTCTGCCTCGGGCAATCAATAAGGGGTTGGGGAGTCGTGGGTTTCTCTGTGTGCATGCGGGTGACTCTGTATGTGGGTCATAATGTAGACCCGCAAACTCCAGCTGGAATAAACTGTGTTAACGTGAGAGGTGCCGGTGTTAACACGTGGGGGTTTCTGTATATGCGTCAGTGTGTTTGTGTCTCTGTCAGACGGTCAGCGCCTGTTTATCCTCTGTATCAAGACGTCTGCGTGTCGTGTCGGGGTTTCAGTCATTTGATTACTGTGTTACTGTGTGTCTGTCTGGATGCCATCATGTCAATGGCCACCTCTGTGCCTATGTGTGCGTGTGCCCAGGTCAGTTTGATTTTGTGGGTCCGTAACGTTCGTGTGTCCCTGTGAATGTTGGTGTTCTTGTGCGTGGGTTGAAATCTGTGCATAAACTCGGCACCCGCTCCCCTGTCCCTTTCTTAGTCTCTCCCACCATTTCTGTGTTAAAGGCCTCAGGTTGAGTGTGTGTGTGTGTGTGTGTGTCTATCAACTTTCCCCAGCTCCAAAGCCTCCAGCTCTGAGATCTGCCCTCCCACTCTCTCTCCTTTTGGACTTGAGGTGGGAGCTGAAGCGGAGAGGGCAGGCAGGCACGGAGCCCACCACAGCCGGGGGCCGGGGCCAGGCTGCCACAAGGGCCCTGCCTCAGCTTTCCTCCAAGCAAGCGCTAAGCCAGAGCCTCGGTTACATGTAAACACCAGCTGTGTCAAGACAGCGCAGCTTCTTCTAGGTCAACAGACAGCTGTGGGGTTGCTAGGCAACCGCCTGGCTCCCCCCCATTAGGCCCCCCTCCCACCGTCTCTACCTGCAAACCCTCTGTTGGCTCCCCCCCCCCCCCAGGGTACCGCCGTGCCCCTCCAAGCCAATTAAAACAGTGGGGCTAAGAGGGTAGGGGGTCAAGGTTGTACGAAAGGGGGACTCTAGGACTGGGATGGAGGTAACGGGGAGGTGTTAACCATCCCGGTGCCACGGCCCCCTTCCCCTCAGTCCTCATTGCACACAGCCACATCACCAGTCAGACTCCGGGCAGGGCAGAACTGGGGTGGCGGTGAAGTGATGCGCCCTCCCTCCCCTGTAGGTCAAGCCCAAACCGGAGAGATGCTGGAAGCAGAGAGAGGGGTGTGGATTGTACAAGAATTGGTCAAGTCTCCTCTCCCTCCCCAGTCAAGCCTGGGGAAGACAGACTGGGGGGGGGGGGGGCCCTCGGGCAACAAAAGGGTTACGTTCCCCCTTTTATTTCCCACCCTCCCAGGATAGCCACCCCCATTCCAAGGCGGCACCTGCGCTCCCAGCTCCCGTGCCCCTTCGGTGCCCGCACCCAGGCAGGGCAGCCCCCCCAGGCCTTCCCTCGGCCCTCTTTGCACCCGGCCTGGGCCTTCTCTGGGGCACTGGGGGAGGCGAGGGTCCCGGAGCCCGGGGCCTCCCGAGAGCCCCCAGGACTCGGGCCCTTTGAGTGTTGGGGGTGGGGGGGCGCCAGCGGGGTGACTTCGTAGTGCCTGAAGGAAGGAGCGGGAGGAGGGAGCCGGGCCGGCAAGGGGGCAGCGCCCGTGGCCTCCCCATTAGTATGCGGCCGCGCTCCGCGCGCCATGGCAACCGCTCCCCCCGCGCCGCGCCAGCCGGGCAGCCCCGGGCGCAGTGCGCACCTCTCCTCCCACAGGTGGCGACGCGCACGGGCGGGCACGCACGCACGCACGGGCACGCACGCTCCGGGCGCCTGGGGGCGAGCCCTTGGCGCCAGGTGCGCTGAGGCCGCCCGGCTTCCCCCGCCCCCCTTCCCCCCCCCTTCCCCGCAGGCTCCGGCCGCCTGTGGGCGTGTCCCCAGGTGCTCCAGAGTGAGCCCCCGAGGGGGGGGGGGTTGTATGTACCTGAGGATGTTCTTGCCTGTGCCTGGGTGTGTCCCTCAGTGTGCCTGTTGTGCCTCCGTCTCTGGTTGTCCTTGAGGGTATTGGCCTCTCCGTGCTCATTTACCTCCCTATCCCGAACGTATGTGGCACTGGGTGTGTGATAGCCCAGGGGTAACTGAGTGTACTTGTGTCTTTGTACATCTGTGTACGAGCGTGTGATTGTGTTTGTTACCTTTGAGCCTGTGTGCCTGCACATGCCTGAAGGTGTGTGTGTGTTTGTATCCGTTTGTGTGCCCGTGGCTCTGGGTTTTTCTCTGGAAGAATGTCCCAGGTGTACATGGGACTGTTCTGGTGTGTGCCTGAATAAGTATTTGCCGTGTGTGTGTGTGTGTGTGTGTGTGTGCGCGCGCGCGCCTGTGTGATCCCTTGCTATCTGCATGTGATCTTGTCTGGCATCCTTGTGTTTCTGGGCTTAGCTGTGTGTTGAATTGTGCACCTGTATGTATGTCCCTGAGAACCCATCTCTCCATGTATGTCATTGTGCATTCCTGTGAGCGCCCTGAGTTGTGTCCTGGAGTGTGGCTGTGTGTCCAGGGGCTGCTGGCTCTGTGCCCTCCTTGGCTTCACTCCCTGCTGCCTGAGTGAGCTGACACCTGCTCCCTGAGCACTGGACCCCCTCCCCCCACCTGGCAAGGACAAGGAAGGACACGGAGACAGAGTCAGACACGGAGGCAGAGACAGACTTGGAGGGGGGACACAGAGAGCCAAGTAGGCTGGAGAGGTGGTGACCCAGAGTCATGTGATCAGCCTCGGAGCCCAAGACCCAGAAGAGGGAGAATGATGCCAATATCCAGACATCAGAGAGAGGGAGACCCAGAGTCACACAAAGACCCAGAGCACCAAGTCCGGAACTGCTGAAACAGACCAGAGATCAAGGATGTGGCTCCCCAGCCTCCCTCCCTCCCACTCTAGACTTTCCAGCCCCAGCTGTGCCTCCTCCACATACCCAAAGCAGAGTTCTCCGGGTCCTGGGAGTCTGTGCCCCGGGACTGGAAACCAGCCTCCTTCTTGCAGCTGCTGGCTGTATGCGCGTGTGTGTGCATGTGCCACCATCTGTGTGCAGTCCTGGGCTGGTGCCTGCCTACCTTGCACGCAGCCTTCCCTATCATGCTCTCTTCGTGCTGTTGCCTACATTTTCACAGGCCCAGATCATGCACATCTTTACACACATGCCACACAGCCAGCCACACTCATTCAAACCCAGAAACATGCCCTATGTCTCCTTCTCTAATATATTTGCACATAGGGCTAGAAAGGCCACCATGCACACAGCCAACTAGCAAATCTCACCTTCCTAAGCTCTCCCAGCCAGCCAGTCACCCTTCAGCAACCTCCAAGGGCAGCTATCCCCCTGCCACAGACAGGCAAAGACATAAGACCAAATCTGTCAATTCCAACAGACTATGCACTCAAAGGCAGAGACCCCATCTGTTTTGTTCACTGTTATATCCCCAAATGCCTAGGCCATTGCCTGGAATCTTGTAGGTGCTTAAGAAATATTTGTGGAATGAATGTGTTTACAGTGTCTCTAACAGTCACTCAGAAAACCCATAGTAATTTACAGCCACTCAGTGAAAAACACTAATGGATACCACAGTGTACACATACTTCTTATGTGTACATAAGATGTACACATCTTCTTCTTATGTGTACATAAGATGTGTACATCTTACGAACACCTAGGACAACACATTAAATATAGGTGTGTGCAGGGGCGCCTGGCTGGCTCAGTCGGGTGGGCGTCCAACTTCGGCTCAGGTCATGATCTCACAGTTCGTGTGTTCGAGCCCCGCGTCGGGCTCTGTGCTGACAGCTCGGAGCCTGGAGCCTGCTTTGGATTCTGTGTCTCCCTCTCTCTCTGCCCCTCCCCGGCTCGCACTCTGTCTCTCTCTCTCAAAAATAAAATAAACATTAAAAAAAAATAAAAAAAAATATAGGTGTGTGCACACAGGTGGGTACTTGTGTGTAAACACTCAGCACAATAGTTGGATTGGAGATTCTGAACTTTGCACATTAGAATCACCAGGGTAGCTTTTAAAAATCCCATTACCCAAGACCCATCCAGCCCAATGAAATCAGACTTTCTGGGCTGAGAAACATTGCTCTAGATGAATGGACCTGAAAATGTTGACACATAGGTTATTACCAGGGATGTGGGTAGAGTGGATTTTCACTTTTAACAGTACATCGAAGCTGACTCCCAAACCAGATTACTTGGGTTTGAACTCTGGGATCACTATTTACTCACTGAGTGGTCTTTACCTCTCTGCACTTGAGGTTCCTTCTATAAAACAGGATAATAATCATTACAATAAAGCCTTGTCATAGAATTGTTGTGGACATGGAATGAATTTTATATATAGAGTTTAGAACAGTACCTGGTACATAATAAATAAATCATTTCCTATATTTATTTAAACTTTGAATTAAGAAAATTTTTTCTTTATGTTTATTTTTGAGACAGAGAGAAACAGAGCATGAGTAGGGGAGGGGCAGAGAGAGGGAGACAGAATCCGAAGCAGGCTCCAGGCTCTGAGCCGTTAGCACAGAGCCCGACTCGGGGCAGGAACCCGTGAACCGTGAGATCAAGACCTGAGTGGAAGTCGGATGCTTAACCAACTGAGCCACCCAGGTGCCCCTTGAGTGAATTGTTTAAGCAAGATTTTTTTCTTAATTTAAATTGTTACGGAAGACCAAGGACTAAAAGAAAAGAAAGAAAAGAAGAAAGAAAGAAAGAAAGAAAGAAAGAAAGAAAGAAAGAAAGAAAGAAAGACTGACCAAGGGCTCTGAGACACACTACTTCTGCCCACTTCTCATGTGGTCTTGGACAAGTCACTTACTCTCTGTCTCGAACCTATTTTCTCATCTATAAATGAGGCGAGTAAATTCTCTACCTCAAGGATTGTTTTGAGGAACACAAACTTCAGGGAAGTATTCAACAACAGTGCTGACCCCCAAACATCTTTGAGCCGCATGGCCTTGATGCTTTCTGGAATCAGGTGCAGGGCTGTGACTGTGGTGAGGCCAAAATTTCTGAAAAGAACAGATCAAAATAGGGTGACCCCCATCCCTGCCCTACCCACCTGGACGGGGTCGGAGAGACTTCCATCCCAAAGGCCGGGCCCTTGGCCCTGGCAGATCTCCCAAGTCTGCTCTCCAAAATACACCTCTGCCCTCCTCACCCCTTACTAAGTCTCAAGACTGAGACCCTTTCCCTCCCGGCGCTCCCATTCTCACGTCGCCCCTCACTTTCACTTTCCAGGAGCTTGCTCTCCAAGTCTCCCTCCCATCCCAGAAACCGTAGCTCCATTCTTGGCAGTGAATCCCCATCCTTTCTCCAAAACCCTCTTCAAGTTAATGAGCCCCCTCCTGGGCTATAATCACCTCCCTAAACTTCCATTTCCTTCCTGGGTCTTCCCTCCCCACCCCCACCAATTCCTGGGCACACAAGCCTTCACTGCCCTCCCTCCCCATTTCAAGCAGAGCCCCCAGTCCCTTCCACTGAATTCCCCCTACTGCCCCCTTACCTCACTGAAACTCCTCTGGGCACCCTCCGTACCCCGCCCCCCAGTCCTCAGCCCCCTCCCCCAACCTCTCCCAAGCCAGCCCCACCTGGACAGCGTTCCCAAGCTTCTTCTGCTTTCTCAGCAGCACTGAACACACTTATTTTCTCCCTGCAGGCAATTCATGGGGCTGAAAACAAGCTTCTCTCGCCTCCCCCACTGGTTCCATCCATGCCACCTACTCCAAAGAGCCTCCACCGGGCTCCAGAGTGACCTTGTCAAAGCCCTCTCCCTGTCCTCTCCCCTCCACACACAGCGTCTGCTCCAAAACGACCTAAGATGTGTGGCTTCTGCCTGCCCCGCCCCCACCTCCCAGGCCTTTGCACGTGCTGTTTACTCCTCAGGTGACAAAGACCCCCTTCCAGGCTCCTACTGGGTCTCACTGCTCCCTGCCCCCACTTGCAGCGCCATACTGGAATGTAGCCTTGAGCTTAGTGTTGCTGCCTTCGCCTCGCCGTGCAGTGAGGCGACAGTGTCTTCTTCTGAGTTTTATGGATGCTTAGAGGGGGCTTGGTGGGTGGCTAAACCTCACATCCAGCACAGAGGCTGCCGTTTTAGGGGACTTTTTTTTTTAGGGGACTGTTTTACCTGCCCCATCTGAATCCTCTGGCCTCCTCCTCCAGACAGGTGTCCCCAGAAGCTGGGGGTCTCTCTCCCCCTCACACCAAGGGTTCCTCAGACTCTCTCAAGACCTGAGCCTTGCTGGTTGGGCCATTTGGAGCCCATCCCTTGGGATCTCCTTGATCTTCAGCGGGAGACACACAGAGAGCCACGTTTCACAGAACTTCAGCATGAAGTGGATCCATGGGAAAAGCTGTCTGCTAAAGACCAGGCAGCCCAAAGTGGTCAAGGACAGCCAAGTGCTCCCCAAAGTCAGGGAGTGGGGAACAATTTAGCTTTTCCAGGCCCACCAGAAATAGGCCAGAAATGGGTTTTCTTTATACAAAATTTATAAAAGCTGGGAGGAAACAGAGCTGGGATTTGGGGTTCAGGGTGGAGAGAGAAAGGCAGAAATATCAGGGTTGGGGTGCCTGGGGGGCTCAGTTGGTTGAGTGTCCAACTCTTGGTTTTGGCTCAGGTCGTGATCTCACAGTTTCCTGAGTTCAAGCCCTGCATCTGGCTTTGCGCTGGCAGCACGGAGCCTGCTTGGGATTCTCACTCTCTCTCTCTCCCTCCCTCTCTGCCCCTCCCCTGCTCACATTGTCTCTGTATCTCTCAAAATAAATAAACTTAAAAAAAAAAAGTATCAGGGTTACTGGCTTAGTCAAACTTTGGAATTTGCACAGGTGTGCAAATGCAGGTGTGTTGGGGCAAAATGGGGGGCCCGGAGACCAAGGAGACCCAAGACCTGGGGTGAATGGGAGATACGCAAGCAAGAGTACTCCAGTCCTTGTGGGGAAGGGGTGTATCCCACAAGGGTTCTTGGGTTTAGGATGGAACGCGTATCTCAAAGACAGGTTCCCTGAACCAGGGTAGAACTGTAGGGACCAAAGGCTGGGGTGACATAGTACAAATGAAGGGACTAGAGTCAGGAGACCTGAGATCTAGGATGGAATGAAAGGGTCCAGAAGCAGAGAGACCCAAGACCTGATTCATAACGGGGATCCCTCAGGGAGAGGAAACCTAGGACTTGGGGGGAGAACAGGGGATCCTAGAGGCAAGCATCCCTGTACTCTGGGGTCCTGATGCGTGGGACAGAATACAGGTCTCAGGATCAGGGGAGACCCAGGACCAAGACCAGGCAGAATGCCTGGATCTGGGACATAATGCATGGACCAGGGACCACAAAGGCCTATGGAGCTGGCCGGGGAACCCCAGGGGCAAGGGAGACCCAGGGCCTGGGCGGTAATCTGGGAGTGGGGTCTGGGGGCGGTTCCCAGATGCAAAGCTGACTCTGATCCCAGGCAGAAGGGAGAACTCAGAGGGAGGGGACACATGAAGGTATTTCAACTTTGGGGAACCAGTGCCTGACAAAACGCAGCCATGCCTCTTCCAATTCCATCCACCCTCACTCACCCCCTTTCACAAGACACAAGGTGGCTTTTTTTTTTTTTTTTTTTTTTTGCTTTTTTTCATTTCTTTTTAATACAAACTTGGATCTTTGGGTGTGTCCTGCCAAAACAGAAAACAACAACAACAACAGAAGAGAAAACCCAAAAGAGTGAAAAATAAGAAAGAAAGAAAAAAAAAAAAAAGCTCCCGCAAGAGGTTCTTCTCCCTCCCCCCTACCATGCGAATTTGCACACCACGGGACCACAGCAGGTTTACAGAATGCAATATACAATCCACGATTTATAATAAAACAGTATATACAATAAATAGGATATTGTTCATTTTTGTCAAACGACCTGTAGATAAATTTCTCAGTGCATACTTGCAGGGGCTCTGGACACCTCGGGGCCCCGCTCGCAACCTCTTGCACACGCTCGCTCTCTCTCTCTCTCTCTTTTTTTTTTTGTCTTTTTCTAAAACTGTGTTTTGTTTTTAAGTTTTGTACATTTTTAAAAAGTATTTACAATTGCTGGTTTTGTGCAGAAAGGGCTCACCTTCGGCTTCTGCGTGGAGGAGATGGGCAGGGAGAGGTGGGGGGAGGTGGGAGTGCAAGGGGTACCGGGGGGGTGGGGCGGGAGGCAGAGGGGCAGGCGCTCCTGCCAGAGGACAATGTGGACGCTGGGAGGGGTCTTGGCGTTGGTTTTCTGAAAGCTGCAAAGAAACACAAAAGAGGCAGAAGTCAGCTGTAGGCACAGACATGGAATTCTGAGAACAGGGATGTTAAGAGTGGGACCCCCCACCCACTTCCTACCAGCATCCTGGGAGAAGCTAATGACATCGTTCCTTCTCCCAGAAAACTCCAAAGAGTAACCCCCCCCCCCCCCAGCCCCCGCGACAATGGACTGCTTCTGGCCTTCTCTGAACTCAGTTTCCCCATCTGTAAAGTAGGTTCGTATCTAAGGCCCGTACCACTGAGAGGTAAAGGAGAGGAGTCAGGGCTCCAGGCAGTGCCGTTGGTTAAGAACTTGGGCTCCTGAGTCAGACACAACCAAGTTCAAATGCTAGCACTACTACCGGATAGCTCTATAACGTTGCGCAAGTCGGTGAATCTCTAGGAGCCTCAGTTTGCTCATCTGTAAAAAAGGGGATAATGAAACCAGCCCATATGTTTGCTGGGAGGATTCAGTGGTTTAAGGTAGATTAACCCTGGTACATAAAACATAATAAAGGATCCTAATTACAAGTCGTAATTATTTTCCTGGGACCTGGGCCAGCTAGGTGCCCCAAGCCTCAGTTTCCTCGTCCAACGATGAGTTTAGGAATTCTGTTCTGAGGAAGGACACGGTGGGGAAGACAGGGCTTGAGCACGGCACAGGTGTGAACTACACACCCGTGCACTTTTGTTTCTTCTAATTCCAACCCTTTCTCAGCCCCCCCCCCCCCCCCGCCAATGCTATTCTGTTCCTTACAGAGGCTCGAGGTGAGGAGGAAGTCTGTCTGAATAAAGGAAGAAAGAAATTGCCCAGCACAATACCATCAGTGTTTGGCTGTACCCCTCGCCCTCCTGAGGCTCAGAAACTCCCAAGTTCCCAGTCTCTACGATCACTAGACATTGGAGGCCTGAAGTACCCCTTCTCCAGACTTCCCCATTCAGAACCCAAGGTTTTGCTGGGGCTAAGTGGGAAGATGCCCAGAGGGACAGGGATGGGCTGGGTTATTCTCAAGACCGGCAGTCGTTAGCCTGGCACTTTCTGAGTTCTGGGGGCCTCCTCGCAGAGCCCTGAAATTCCCATCCCACACTTGGTGAGTGACCCATCCCACCAGAAATAAGGGGTGGGGGGTTCTAAAACTGCCTTCTAAGACCCCTCAGCGGGCCGTCCTCCCTCCCCCACCCCTGCAGGAAACAGGCGGCCACAGAAAGCCTTTCCTCCCTTGTCCTTTCTTGGCTTCCCTTCGCAACAGGGCCACATTTAAATTCTGCTCAGCCTCGGCTGCTGTCTGCTGGGCAGTCGGCCCTGGGGAAGACTTTTGTCCTGAGGCTGGACTTGCCAGGACTCCCCCCAGGGCCAGGGGAGCCAGGTGGGCTCTCACAAGGCTGGGGCAGCCCCCATCCCGGTGTATCACCCAGGCAGGCAGCAAGCAGAGGTGGGAGGGGAAGGGCAGGAGCTGCAGCCCGTGAAGCCCGTCAGGTCCCCTGCAGTGAGGGAGGGTGGTGGATCAGCCGCAGGGGGACGGGGTGCGCCTGTCAGGGGGCAGCTGTGTTAGAACTAGGGTGAACGGTGGGAGAGCAGCTCTTGGGGCAGGGGGTGCTGCTGGGAATGGATGTCAGTTCTCCAGTTAGGGTGACAAACAGGAACAGCTGTAGGGATAAGCAGGGCATCCACGAGGGCACAGGACTACTGTATCTGGGGGAACGGGTGGGTTCAGCTGGGGCCTGGGGGTACCTATCTGTAGGGCAGCCTTACTGCAGTTGAGGAACAGCTGGCAAGCTGAGGAACCGCCATTGGGGAGACGCGTATAGTGTGCTGGGGTGACAAGTGAGGGGGAGATTCAGGACCAGCTGCTCCAAACCACTCAGCAAGTGGACCATACCAAACCCCAGTCTTCTCTGCTCCCCCTAAGGGCCCCGGGGCAGGCTGGGAGCCTCTGCACAAATCCCTGTCACCCCCGCCCCCTCCGGCCCTTAGCCACTGCCAGTGACCCTCTCCAAGCCAGGTCTCCATGGTGATCTCAGCCCAGCAGGCAGCTCCTGCCAGAACCATTCCCGTGGTGCCGGCGGCCAGGCAGCAGGGAGGCTTTCTCACCCCTCGGCTCAGCCCTCGCTGTCTCACCTTCCTCCTCCCTCTGCCCTCCCCAGCTTTCGGGACTGGGCCAGAATCTGGGGGATGGGGAGAGAATCAAAACCAGAGGTTCCTGAGCGGGGAGAAGGGAGAATGCTGTAGCCATGTAGAACCCTGACTTCTACAAAACAGAACTAATGCTGCCATGCCAGGCGGCCCTGTGCTGGGCACTGGGGACAAAGCAGAGGAGACGGATCTGGCCCCTGCCCTTGCGGGGCTCACAGAGCAGAGACCGAAGCAAAGCCGACCCCCAAAGCAGGCAATTTACAAATGTCGGGAGATGGGGGCTGTGCTAAAGGCAGCCGTTGGTGGGGGTGGGGGTGGGGTTCAGGGAGCACAGAGGGGGCACCCAACCCAGCTTTGGCAGGAGGGACTATGGCTCTTCAACTCACTGCTGAGCGCAGCGCCCAGCACATGCCGGCGTCAAGAATATGTGCCGACCCAATGCCAGAGCGACGACCAGTGTAAGTCCAATCAGCATGTCAAGGTCCAGCTCAGGTCTTGCACATCTCCAGGACGCCTCCTTAGACCACCCCGTTACCATAGCTACTGGTGCACTTGTCATTCCCTTCCACGCTCCTCCAGGGCAGAGACCTGTGTGTGGTACCTCTACATCCCCAGTGCCAGCATGCACCTGGCGCCCCAGGACACCAGCCATTGTTCATGAGACTTAACCTTTTAGTGCCTCCATACTGAACAACTGCAGAACCACGTTCCACTGAGTCCTCGCGCTCTAGCAGTTTTACCGTCTGAGGTGCCAAGGCATGAAATGGTCTCTGCCGGTCAGTAGGGGCTGGCACCGGGAGCATGGAGGGATAGCGGAGCAGGGATTCACAGTGCTGCAGGTCATGTAGATATCAGGCTGTCCAGGCTGCTCTTCCCCGCAAAGGAGCACATGTTTTGTGTTTTCGTTTAAGCAACCAGCAGACATGTATTCACATCCACTAACTGCCGGGCTGGGAGCCCTTGGTCTAACCTCCACCTTCTGGTCTCTGCCCTCCAGGAGGGGGTCTCAACACCAAACAAGGCAGTGGAGCAGAAGGCACAGAGAATGCATGGAAGTTTGAGAGACTGATTTGCTGTGTGACCCAGGGCAAGCCCTTTCCCTCTCTGGGCTTCAGTTTCTATGTAAAATTGGGGGTTGAATAGGTAATGGAAGAGATCTTCAGGCCCCAAAGAAAAGGGGTCAGAGGCAAACCACAGTTGCCCAAAGGCAACCCCTCTGACATCTTCAGGCAAAGTCAGGCCTGTGAGTCCCTCAAATGTAGAGAGGATACTGCTTCCCTGGGGGCTCAGACCACACTTGACAGATGGGAGGCAGTCTGGCGGGACGGACCGGCTGTAGGGTGTGGGTGTGGCTCTCCTCCCCACTCCAGAACATTTTTTTCAAAATCTAGTGACCATAGGCACTCCATCCATGGTGTGGCCATAGGCACTCCTTAAATTCTGGCTCTGCCAGCCATTCTCTCCTTAGGGATCTTTCCCCACTTCCTCTACTGCTGGGCATAGAGGGGGAGGCTATGGGGACCAAATAGGGTTCGTATCCATGGTCACCCACCAAGCTTCTGTGTATCTCCCACCTTGCTGCTGCACACTGCTTACCAGTCCTAGGAGGCTCTACACCCAACACCCGTACTCTCTGCCTTCCTGATCAGAGGTGACTCCGCAGGCGGGCACTAGCGATGCGTATATGTTGGGCACGTGACCGAGTGATCCCCAAGGGCCCCTCCTGGCTCTGTCATTCCATGCTTCCTGCTAGGGTGGCTGTTGTGTCTTTGGGCGAGTCCCCCTCCCTGTCTGTAAACTGGGCGGGGTTGTACTTGGAGAACTCCAAAAACCTAGTTAGCCTGCAGAGTTCAGACTGGTTTATTCATACACCCCTCCCCTGCCCCATCTTAGGAACCTATGTGAGGACAGCAAGGGGGAGAGAGATGGTCTCCTACCGACTCCCAGTGCTCACCTTTCCCTCTCTCAATTCTCTATGGTCTACATGCTCCTCTTTGTTTTTTGTTTTGTTTTGTTTTGTACATGCTCCTCTTTGACTCAAGGCAAAAAACAACGTCCCAGGCACGATGAGACATCAGGGAAGGCAGGGAACATGCACAGAGACAAGCAGCCAGTCTAAAGGAGCCGATGAGGACGTGATAAGGAGGACATTCCCAGGAAGGGCTGTCATGGATGCATAAAAGGCTGGAGATTAAGTGCGCCTGGGAAGGATCCTGGAACACTTCTTGGAGGAGGTGATGTCTGAATGAAAGATAGGAACTGACAGGTGGGAGATGGATGGTAGGCAGGAAAGGGCAACCCAGGCCAGGGACAGCCAGAGGAAAGGCACAGGGTACCCTGGGGAAAGGCTGCCCCGGAAAGCTCCCTCCTAATTCCACATTCTAGGGCTGGAAAGGGAGAGTGTGTGAGGAGGTCAGAGACGAAAAAGACCTGACTACCTGGAATACCAGGCTAGGTAGCTGGGCCTTTATTTTGTGAGACTGGAGAGAGGATGCAATCAAAAGATGTTAAGCAACGGAGTCACAGGAGCAAATGGACTTGAATTAATTCATCCAGTAAATATTTGGGGGGTGGGGAAGGGGCTCCAGACACCATGCATCCAGAAATGCTGAACAAGCACTTTGGTGGCCACAAAGGGGAGAATGCACTCGGGCTGGGGGCAGGACTCAGGGCAGAGCTGTGGCAGGCACCGGTTGCACTGACCCAAGGCTACAGCTTCTGGAGCCTCAAATTTGTTCAAGACCCATTTTCTGCCTCCAGGAAGCTCTTGCTGCTCGCCCTGCTCATGGTTCAGGAGGGCGGCCCCTGGTATATCCGGTGGGACTATTTCAGTCCTTGCCCTGGAGAGTGATGCCCACATGGAGGCTTTCAATGAACACCTGTTTATAGGCTGTAAACGCCATGAGGGCAGGACATTGCTTGTCTCGTTCAGTGGTATCCTCAGCACCAGATGCAATACCTGGCCCAGGGCAGGTGTGGCTGGCTCGTGTGTGTTGAACACAGAATTAACCTACGTCCCCTTGCCCTCTAGCATAGAGGGCACTATGGCAGCAAAAGTCATGATGACAAAGATGGAAAATCTGCTGGGAGAAAAAAAACCCACGATGTATTACAAAGTCACAAGGCTATCTTTTTCAGATGATCTGCACTGAGAGAGGGGACTGGTGCGAAGAACCGCATGGGAAGCGTGTCTAGCTGACCTGGGTCATTTAGAAGTCTGGGTCCCGTTGCCCATCAGGCTTCAGAGGCCTTGGGGTGGAGCCTGTGACTTACCTTGTCTCTGCACCACTCCCCTCTCCAGGGACGAATGGGCCAAAAACTAGGTGGTGTTTGTTTCACAGCCTCCCACCAAAGGCCCCAAACCCACACTAGATACAAAATCCTTCCTAGGAGACAGCAGGGACAGCAGGTGAAGGAAGCCTGGCTACAAAGTCCGGAGCAAGGAGGAAAGGGTCAGAGGTGTGTGTGTGTGTGTGTGTGTGTGTGTGTGTGTGTGTGTGTGACATAGACTGGGTGACAGAATTCAGCTGGTGGGAGGCATTTATCCACTCATTTACCAACCACTGGCTACGTGCCTATTGTGTGCCAGGGACCGGGCTAAGGGCTTCAGGGCTAATCTCATTAATTCTACAAGATACGCGGCAAGGTGATGTGACTCACCAGGTCACACAACTGGTAAGGGATGGAACCAGGCCCTGCACGGAGGCTGGTCTGCACCTACACGCATGCTCCTTGCCACGATCCTCCCGTTTCAGGGCCTCACCCCCTCAGGTTCTTCCGGGTCCACAGGGATGCGGGGAAATGGGGGAGGAGGAGCATGAGAGAGCATGTTCACAGAGAGATTATATTTCCAGGAAATGAGGGCTCAGAATGAGAAGGCCTGGCCTGAAAATGGCTGTGCGAGAGGCAAGAAATAGGATGGGAGGGAGGACAGTGTGAAAAAGAGCCCGCAAGAGGCCGGGGAGAGACGGCTGACCCCAGACGTGAGGGCTTCTTGCTCAGAGCCAGAGGCAAGATCAAGCGACCTCTTGAGGTTTCAAGACACAGAGAGACAAAGCACAGAGCAGCCGGGGCCTGGCCCAGGTCCGGGCATGCCTCCTGACCCTGGCTGGCTTAGTGGCCTTGGTTGGAAACTGCTTCCTGCTCTGGTCAGGCCCCAGGCTGGTGTAACCTTGGAAGACCTGTGACATTTCTCTTGGCCTCAGGTCCAGGCCTGAGAGGGAATAGGGAGGACAGGGGGACTTGACATTCCTGAGCACCTTGGAGGGCCCTTCCTGATCCCATCCCCATCCCCAGGGTCTAGGTAGGGCTGATCTTCAGTCATGGGGGCCCAGTGTGGAGTCAGTCTCCCTGGCTCTGCTTTCCATCTAAGGGACTGGAGATGGGGCCCAAGCGCTCCCCACCCCCTACCCCTTCCCTCTCTGTCCCACCAGCTCAGTTCTCTGACCAAGGGGGTCCCACATTTCCAACTCTGGCTCCCCTGAGCTTTCCTCTTCTAACTCACAGTGGGGTGTGACCTCCCCTTGCCCACAGTTCCCTCTGCCTGGAATGCCCTGCCCCCCGCCCCAAGTCTCTGGCTGTCCAAATCCTGCCTATTTTTCAAGGTCAAGTTCAAATGCTTCCACAGAACCTCAAAATCCATTTAAAATGTCAGACCCAGAAACATTTGTAGGGAGTGTCCAATCTGTCATTTGGTGGATGGTGACTCAGTGGCATGGGCTGGAGGGGGAGTGGTATGGCAGGGTACCCAGGTTCTGGGGAAGCAATACTGAGTTCAAATCCTGACTACACCATTCACTAACTGTGGATACCCTGGCAAGGTTCAGAGCTGCACCTGCTTCCTCGATAATCTGATGGGGTGCCAGGGGGAGGGCGCAACCATTTCCTGGCCTGCTGTGAAGGGTCAGCGAGGCAGCATTGCATGAAGGCCCCAGCACAGATAATGTGCCCCTTTTTTCACCAGAAGTTCTGAAAGATGACTTCTGACCCTACCACCCACCTTCCTGGTACATAAGCTTTGTTTCTCCCTACGTCTGGGCACCTGCCACTTTCCACCAGGTACTGGTTTTAGCTTCCTGGGGTGGATGCTGAGCTCTGAGGACAGGAGCCGTGTCTGCTTTGCTTCCCCTATGCCTGGTACTGGGACGGGCATCGAGGGGCTCAAGATGTGAGGCTGAGCTGAACCACTACTCCTGATACTTGCTCTGTGGGGGGGGGGGGGGGGGGGTTGGGAGGGCGCCTTCTAGCGGAGAACTCCTCAATGGTTCCCACTGGTCTTGGAATATAATTCAAACTCCTTCCAATGCCCTGCCTGCCCTGCCTGCTCGGTCAGTGTTACTGTCCTCCTATCAGTTTTTCAAATCTGAGCTCCTTCCTACCCCAGGGCTTTACCCATCGCTGTTCCCTCTGCCCAGAATGTTCTTCCCACTCCCTGTCTAGCTGATGCCCCTTCAGGCATCAGCTTCAGGATCTGGTCAGCCTGGTGCAGGCTCCCACGGCCTCCTACCTTTTCCTCTTTTGCAGTCCTTTGTACAGCAATCGTTACCAAATGATTATCAAATGTCCTTCTTTCTAAACTGGAAGCCCCTGAGGACCAGGACCTCCTCTGTGGTGTTCACTGTGGTGCCCCCCCCCCCCCCCCCAATGCCTGGGTCACAGTGGGTGCTGGACAGATGTCTCTGGAGCAACTGAATGCATCAGTCTGAGGACAGTGCTGTCAACTCCCAGCCCTGAGTAGGGAGCGTGGCCAGAATGTGGGGCTGGATGGCATCCCAGTTCCTCCTGTGTTCAGGCCTCACTGGATGGCTCCATTATGTATCTCACTGAGCTGTGACCTGCTCAAACACCCAGCCCCCACATTCATTTATTTTCCCACCCAGAGCCCAGGAGGAACGGTTTTTTGGATTATTTCACATTTCTGGATTATCCATGAGACATCTCCCCTCCAGTGAGAAGGATCAAGAGTTTGACATTTTAAACCCTAAGCAGCTTCTCCCTGGCCTGCTTCAGATCTGCAGCACTGCTGCTTGCAGTGAGACGCATGGGGAATGGAAGGCCATTTTAATCTTGGCCTGGCTTCATTAGGAGGAAACTATGCTGCCAAAAAAAAAAAAAAAAAAAAAAAAAAAAAAAAAAAAAAAAAAGGTTGGTCCACTGTCTATGCCATGCAGAGTTGGAACACCTAAAAGATGATCAAAGTCAAATTTCTTGAACAGATGGGGAAACAGAGGCCCAGAGCTGGAGGGAGTAAACGCGTGGTCAAGGGCATACAGCAAGTTGATGGCCAACTGGGGAACGGTCCTTCTCCAGGCCGCCTGACTCCCGCGTGCTGCCCTTTGCCACCTCTGGGCACCAAGGGACGTGGGGTCAGGCAGAAAGGGGATGATAAGTTTCCACTGACACAACTTCAGGACCCTGAGTCACCCTGGCCTCGAATGGCCTCCCCAGAGCAGGGATGGGACTTTCCAGGAGCCCTGCTATTCCTCCTCCAGGAAGAGACACTCCCAGGAGGCTGCGGTGGCAGCAGAGGTGGAGGGTGAAGGGCTGAGACAGGCCCCCAGTCCCCTTCCCCGCCACCTACCACATCTGAGCCACTTTGGTGACGGGTCTGTTGTCCAAACAGTGAAGATCTGATGGACCAGCTGTGGCTGTCTTTCTGGAGCTGGTTGTGCTTCAAGAAAATGACTCTTCCAACCCTGTCTCTTTTTACCATTTTGGAGGCATTTCCCCCTCGTTTATTTTCCTTTTCTTAAACAAAATCTTAAGAATACTAAAATTTTTGACTCCACCTAATGAGGACACGGTGCCTAAACATCTAGCGAAATTTAGCAGAACTCTTGGAAAAGCATTCGGCTTCCGGAAAGGGACTGGTTTCTTCTAGGCAGGAAATATTCTGCCTGGGGATAGACCCACTGGGTGCGGGTTGTCAGGCACAGCAGGATCCCAGCAACCTTTCTCCACTTCTGGATCCCTATCCCGCCTGCCTCTGACCACTCTGAGCCCACCTCAGGTCGAAGATATTGACAAATAATCTCTGGGTGCACCCCGAGGGACCAGGAAAGACACTTCAGGCCATTCTGTAAAAAGCCCTCGCAGAGTGTGACCAAGACATAGTGACCACACCCTCGGCCTGACCCCTGCCAGACTGCAGCTCGGACTAAATGAAGCTCCTAGAGAAGTGTGGGAGGCTGGCAGGGGCCGTACCTTGGATGGGCCCTGGCAGTTAATTATCACCCTGCTTCACCTTTTGCTCATCTCCCACAGGGCCCTGCACATGCCCTCCCTTGCGAGAGGTCAAGTGGTAGGTATTTCCTGGGACTCAGGCAGTGCCCGCCTAGGAGCTGGCCTGGACAAGGAAGATAAACATTTGATGAACCAAACCAGATGGCCGCATCCAGTCCAGGGTTCTCCAACCATTTCAGTAACTCAACGTCCAAGCCTCATGCTGGGTTCCCCACCCAAGCACCCCATCTCTTCCTGAAGACCGTCCCCAACACCTAATCCCAGACTCCTTCCTGAATCCCAGCTTCCTATTGTCGGGTCCCTGAGCTTGTCCTTAAATCCTTCCTGCTCATCACTGCACCTCTTCCCCTTGTCCAAGCTCTAACGTCCTCATCCTTCCCACCCCCCAGGCCTCCGCCCACTCCACCCGCATCCCCAGACTCACCCAGGAACAAAACCTCGAGGTCCAGTCGGCACTTCAGTTGGCACTACAGGGAGGTGACGGTGAATGTGTCCTCAGGGTGAGGTTCCGCCATGGGCCCCAGGAAGCCGCTCTTGGGGCCCCCACCCAGGCCGGGATGCGCCTGCGGCATAAAGCCTGGATACCTGTAGGCGGTATCCTGCAGGGGCAGCAGCGAGTCCCTCGGCACAGGGGACAGGGTCAAGTCACTAAGGAGTGGGCAGCCATAGCCAGCAGCGGCAGCAGCGGGGCCACGGGGTGGGCCAGGCGGCCGGGCCATCTCCAGTGGCTCCTTGTCGGCCTTGGGCGTGGCCGGCGGGCTAGCCAGGTGTGGGGCACTGAGGCACGCGGCCTCCGTCCTGCCCAGGAAGTCAGCCAGCAGCCCCGTACCCACCTTCCCTTCATAGGGCGGGCTGCGGGCAGCTGAGCCTGGCGGGTACCAGTAAGCTGTGCCCTTGCAGCTGGGGGAGTCATAGTGGGGCTGGCCCAGTGGCAGGTCCCGACAGCTAAGATGGGCCTGGGCTGCAGCTGCGTGGCCCAGGCTGGCCCCCTGGAGCCCATGCTTGAGGGGCTCGCAGGCAGCCAGCTTTGTGGGTGGCGGCCGCAGCTCCTCCTTGAAGCCCAGTGTGGGTGAGCAGGTGGGTGAGTACGCCTTCTGCAGGCCAGCATCAAACACCGTGGGTGGGTGGGCCAGAGGCGGGAAATGCTTGCCGTCTAACTCAGGAGCACCCAGGCTGGGCGAGTCGCAGTGGAAGCCTTGGCCGAAGGTGCCGTCAGAAGGGGTGGACGGGTTCATGGAGTAGGGTCCCATGAAGTCACAAGGGTCTCGCTCACCCACACCAAAGGCCCTTGACTGGGACGGCAGTGGCGACATGCTGCTGTCTCCACTGTAGTAGTCCAGGCCGAGGTCCGGGCTGTCCTGGAACAGGGGGTTGACTGGCTGCGGCTTGGGGATGAACTTGGCTTTGGCTGCTGCACCGCCTCGCTCCTTCTTGGCTGAGCAGGCCCCACCACCCCGTCCACCTCGTGGTTGCCGGGGCCCGGTGCTCCGTTTGGACGGGTAGCCTGAGGCAGTGGCCGAGGCGGACGATGGAAAGCCCAGATGTGAGGCCTCGAACAGGTCCACCTTCTTCCGCCGTCCACGGCCCGGCTTGGAGCTGCTCTGGAAGAGGACGCTCTGGTTCCAGTTGTAGCCGGGGGCAGAGGACGCCTCATTCCAGTCCATCATTAGTTTCTCCAGGCTGGACAGGCTCGACTGGCCCTCGCTGCTCGAGGCCTCGCTGTTGGCACGCCGAAAACCGCCGCCGACCGGTTGATTGAACTGGGTGCTGTCGGAGGATGACTCGGAGAAGGTCTCGGACACGGCCGTCTGCTGCTTCACCTTCTGCGGCGTGTAGTTGGAGATGTCCAGGATCACGTTGGGCTCGCTGACGTGGCAGTCGAAACCGGGATTGTAGAGCTGACTGAAGGCCTCCGAGGCCCAGTCCAGGCCTCCATAGCCCTGCCGGAAAGGCCACTGAGAAGCCCCCGCAAACTGCCGACAGTTTTCAGGCGAGGGCTGGAAGGAGGAGGAGGAGGAGGAGGCGGCAGAGGCAGCAGAGGTGGCAGAGGCGGTGGTGCCCTTGGGTACCATGTAGCCGCCGGGTGAGACGGTGCTGGCCCGGCTGTCACAGCGCAGGGGTGTGGGGGCTGAGCCAGAGAAGGGGGCCCCCTCAGAGCTGTTGAAGAAGGAGGCCTTGCTGGGTGGCAGGCAGGGGCCACCAGTAGGCGGTGGGGCGTAGCCGGCGCTGTGGGCGCTGCTGGGAGAGGCAGGCAGGCTGTTGCCGCTGCCGTAGGCGAAGCTGCAGTCCTTGCTGTTAGCACAGTCCTGGCCCGTAAAGGGCTTAGCCGGGGCAAAAACGCTTTGTCCGGCCCCGTAGCCGCCATATTGGGGTGGGTAGGTGTTGGTGGGTGGGTGGGTGGTAGGTGAGCGGGCCACAGCTGAAGGTGGGGGAGCCAGTTTCGGGAAGGTCTCGGCTGCCCGGCAGTCTGAAGTGGCCGGAGTTATCCCATAGCTCGCTGCCCGGCCTGGTGGGAAGGTCTGGCGAGAGGGCAAGACGGGCTGGAAGGAGGGGTCCGCACCAGCCCCGCTGCTGCCCACAGCCACGGGGCTGGCCTTGGCTCCCCGGCTGGGGAAGGTGGCCAGGCCCCGCTGGGAGGGCAGGGTGCTGGTGGGGGGCCCTGCGTAGGTGCCTGATGCCTTCCGGGACTCGGGGCGAGAGGCTGAGAGGGCAAAGTCTAAGAGGTCGGAGGAGTCATCCGAATCGAGCAGTGAGCGAAAATAGCCGGTGAAGAGGTTTTGGCGCTCCTGGCTGAGCTCGGTCTGACCCGCAGGTGCACCTGTGCTGTAGTAGCTGCCGCGGCCTGAAGCCCCGCTCTCTAGTCCAGTGGAGGCAAAGGCCTGGGCCTCGGTCCCCTGGAACCCACAGTTTCGGCCGGCTTGCCCGCCTGGGTGCCCATGGTGAGGGGCCCAGCCGCCACCCTTGTCCCCGGCCCACTCGGCACCTGCCTCCCCAAAGCCTGGGCCACTAGGCACCTGTTCTGGGAACAGAGTCCCGTTCTTCCGGGACCGCCTCTTGCGCTTGGGCTTCCCAGTCATGGCGTCCACCTCCCCCCGGCCCCGTTTGCGTGGGTGCCCCAATTCGGTGAGGCTGGGACCCCCAACGCCAGCAGCTGTCACTGCCACCACTTTCTTTTTCTTGCCGATGCCCTCGAAGAAGTCACTGAAGGAGCATCGGGCTGCCTTGGCTGCATGGCCCCCACCCCGGCCACCAAAACCGCCTGCTTTACCACCACGCCGTCGGAAGCCCTGCACACGGTGCAGGAAGTGGGAGATGCTCTGGGTGTCGGGTGCCTGGTGTACCGACTCGGGCTCGCTGGGTGTCCAGCAGCGGGGGGGTGAGCACCGCCCAGCGCACTGGCTCTGGCGGTTCAGGAAGGCCAGCTTGGCGAGGACGTCAGAGTACTCGGCCTTACTGTCATTGGCGTCTGCTGCGTAGGATGGCTGGGGAGATGCCAGCTTCTGCTTCCGCCGCCGCCGTTTCTTCACCTCTGGCATGGCCATGGTGGCCGCTGCCACGGTGGCCGCTTCAGCCGCTACCACCGCTGGCTCCTTGGGCTTGCCGGGACCCAGAAGCAGGTTCTTAGGAGGGCGGCCGCGTTTACGCTTAAGAATAATGGGCATCTCCCCGGGCGGGAAGACCACCACCACGTTCCGTCCATTGTTCTTCATCTTCAGCAGCGGGGTGGGCTCGGCTGACACGCGCAGGCCCAGCTCCTTGCCCTCCACACTGAGGCTGCTGCTCAAGGATGACACCTTGTATGTGGTCTTGTTCCGCCGCCCCAGTGATACAGGGATTTTGGCCATCTTCACCACCATGCGCCGCACACCCCGGCACTTGCCTTTGCGGGTAGGGGCTACTGGAGTCTGGGAAGATTCTGGCTCCAGCTCTGGGACTGGGCCTGGGCCCGGCAGGGCAGGAGGTGGTGGAGGCGGCGGCGGCGGGGGCTCGGCCAGGGCAGCTGCCAGCCCTGTGGGCATAGGCAGGGGCAGCAGGCGGCCCTCTGGTCCAGCGTCTGCCTTGCGTCCCCGTCCAGCTTTCCGCCGGCGACACAGGATCTTTGGCCTATCAGTGCGCCGCAAGGCGTACTTGGGGTGACCCTCAGGCCCATGGGGGCCGTGGGGTGAGCACAAGTCCAGGCGCAAGGGCTCAGCCAGTGGGCAGGGCCCCAGGGGCTGCTGAGGCTCCAGACGGCGGCCAGGGACATCAAGCAACTTGGGCAGGGGGTCAAGTGCCTGAGGGTCAAGCAGCTGCGACTCCAGGGAGTCGGGCAGGGTATCCAGGGCCTGGAGAGCCAGGCCTGGCAGCCCCAGAGGATCAGCAAGAGGTTGCAGGGGTGGCAGCTCCAAAGCTTCCCCGAGCGGCTCTAGAGCCTGTGGGTCCAGGAAGCGGGGCTGGGGGTCCAGGAGCTGAGGCTCTGGCTCAGGAGATGGTGGCTCGAGGGCCTGGGCCTCCAGCAGCTGGGCCTCGGGGCAAGTTAGGGAGGCCAGCTCGCTAAGGATGTCGGCGTCAGCAAGTTCTGAGTAATCAGGGCCGTCTGGCTCAGGCTCTGGGGGCAGACCGGTGGCCGCGGCCGTGGCTCCGGGACTATGGCCTTGACCAGGCTGGGGGCTGTCCCTAGGCTCGGGCTCAGGCTCATAGAGTGGGTGGCTGGGCCTCTCGGACTTAGCATGGGGGGTGGCCCGCTCCTCAGGGCTGCGGATGCTGTTGGCCAGGCTGGGTGAGGAGAAGAAGCTGTACTGAAGGTCACCAGGGGGCGGGGCAGGCGGGCGGCTGAGTCGGAGGCCACCGCAGTCCAGGTGTACACCGCTATGCTGCAGGTCTTGGGAGAGTCGCGTCAGGTCCTTCATGATGTCAATCAGCTGCACCACTGGACGCAGGTTCACCCGCCCGTTGTCCCAGCGACGTCGGGAGCTGTTGCCGTCTCCCGCGGGTGTGGGGCAGCGGGCCTGTGAGACGGGACGGGCCGCCCTTGGGGGCAGCGGGTCGTCCCCCTTGGCAAGGACTGGTGGGCGCCGGGTGCTGGGGTCCCGGCGTGGGGGTGGGCGTGGGTTCTCGGAGAAGGTGTGGGCGAAGGCCTTGTCGGGTGGGCTGGCAGGGGGCCGGGTAGGAAGCAAGGGCCGTGGGGTAGGGGGGCCGCCGGGGTAGTACTTGGGCTCCCGGAGGTAGTCAGGAGAGCTGCACACGGCACTGGAAGTCACCACCAGGCCCTGGGGCTTCACACGCATCCTGACCTTGTCCTCCGCGGGCCGCCGGGCGGGGCCGGGGCTGACATGAGGGTGCGAGAAGCCGGGACCAAGACCTGCCGGGCAGGACAGGCAAGAGAGCCCTCACTCGATGCCCAAGACCTTCTCAGCTTCCCACGTCCTCAGTGAACCCCTGCACCTCTCCCATGAGTCCCTTCAAGCCCAACGTCCCGTTGACTCCCAGCCCTTCCCAAACTACCCCATGCACCGTGAACCCCTCAGGGGTCCCAGTTCTACCGAGTGACAGCTCACCCACTTCCAGACGCCGGCTATGGGCTCAGGGAGAAGAGGATGCCTGCCTTTGAGAGGGAAGCCCATCGGCAGACTGGGGCGGCCACTCCAGATCAAACTTACGCAGAGGGCCAGGAAATCCTATCAAGGGCATGACCTCTTCCCTCTTGCCCCCATCCTCAGGACTCCAGGAGAAGCCTGGCCACTCACCCTCGGCTCTGCCGCCTGGGCTGTCACACTGGAGATCTCTGTGGACAACAAGACAGGCAACAGAGGATCTGAATGGTCTGGTGGCCACAGCCCAACCTCTGCCCGCTGGCCCAGTCTTCGCACACCACCCCCGGCTCCCTCGGTGCTCCCTCCAGTGCACACACCCGGCTGACCTGGGAGAGAGAGGGCCCCCGTGCCTGGGGGCTCTGCCGGTGGCTGGCTGTCAGCTGGGGGTGCTGGGGAGCAGCTTCGGCCTGAGCCCAGGCCTCGGGGCGTGGACAGCGCCTGGAAAGGACCACCGCAGCTCAGGTTTAGTGAGCACCTACTGCGCGCCAGGCGCTGGGCTGGAAGCTGTCCAGGCATCGTTTCATTTAATTCTTCATACAAATCCTGTGAGGTAGGGGCTATTAATAACCCCATTTTGCAGATGAAGAAATGGAGGCTCAGAGATGAAGTCACATCATTCATTCATATACTCATTATTTATGGAGTGCCTACTTTGCACAAAGACCGGGTAGACAAACAGTGATCACATAATCATAACTGATTTAATTATTACTGGGATAAGAGCTGCAAAGAAAAAGCGAAGAGTGCCTCAGGTCAGAGGTTTAACAATCATACCAGGGAGTCAACAACAATAAAAGCTCACACTCTGGGGATACTTTCTCTGCTGCCAGACGATGGGCTAACAAGCACTTTTTGTGGGTGATCTCATCTAAGCCCCCTGCAAACCTGAGATCAGTGTGATTATCATCCCCTCTTTTACAGGTGAGGAAACCATCTACTGGAAGGTGGTGAGAACCACGAAGGCACTTCCAATCCAACACCCGGATCAGCACGTGGCCCACAGGCATGCTTCAGAAAATATTTACTATTTCTTATGAATGAATGAACGAGGTACACAGAGCAATGAGCCCGGCCTTTTTCCATGTAGTTCTCTCTCGCCCCTCTCCAGACCAAAAGTGGAACCCAGGAAGGGTGCGGAGTGAGGGTGAGAGACAAGAATGTGGAAAGGGCCATTGTCTGACCCCTCTCTCACCTTTATCAGACAGACACTCTCTGACCCTCCACCGGCCCCACGCACCTCTGGCCACAGTCTGGCCCCTGCTACCTACTCTCAGAGTTGTCTCCACATCCCCTTCATAGTATTTATCACAACTGCAAACAATTACTTGTATGACTGGCTTTTTGGTGTTGTCTCCCCCCAGAGCATGGGCCCTTTACGGGCAGGGACTGTATCCGTCTTGTTTACCACGGTATCCCCTGACCTCAGGGCCTGGGCTTTGGATGCTACGTAAATATTTACTGACTGACTCCCTGAGCTGGTCAGGGCAGAGCTGGGATTTAAATCCAGGCATGTCTGACTCCCAAGGGAGCCTGAAGACTCAGGGCCCTGACCACGGGAAGGGTCTTAAAAGTTGGACCCCGATCACCCCTTGGTGTTTGGCTCTGACCTGATCCCGTGGGTCGATCCCCCACAGACACACGTAGACTCCTACCAGCTGCTGCCCAGTGCTATCATCCCACGGGAACACTGCAGAGCCAACTCAGGGACAGGATGGTGTGGAAAGGAACATTCTTTCGCTCCCCTGCGGTGGGCAGCGATTTGCAATCTACAAAGCACTTCCACACATATGACCCATGGAATCTTCCCAGCAACCCAGGAGCCATGGTTTACGATCCCTGTGTTACAGAGGAAACAGGCTCAGAGTGGTGGTTGCAGAACTTGCCTGATGTCACATAGCTGCTTAAGTGGCAGGATTCCTAATTCTGCCCGAAGTCCGAAGTCTCCTTCCCCTCCAAGCTCCTGCAACTTTCCTCCAGCCACTCCTTCTTCTAGAGCTGTGGTCTAATTTAAGGCTGGGAGGAACCTTAAAATCGCCAAGCCATTTGGCTTCCAAACCCTGGGCCTGGGGAGCTGTGTAACATTCCAGATACCCAGGCCCTGGTCCAGGGGAGTCTGACTCACGGATCTGAAGGGACATCTGGGAATCTGTATTTTTAATCAGCTCCCCCATGGGTACACTGTTCTAGTGCCACCTTGTGCTCTTCCCATTTTACAGATGAGGAAACTGAGATCCAAAGAGGGAAAGGGACTTTGCCCAAGGCCACAAAAGAGCACGGAGAGAGCCCTTCTGTTGCCTATCCAGCCAGACAGAAAACATCCCTCTGTCCACCGTCCCTTTTCTCTTTGCAATTCCCAGGCCACAGCTGCGCCTCCCTGCCCTGCCTACTCCATCACTCAGGGTCCTACTCTCTCCCATGACTGGTGGTAGACTGTGGACTGGCCCCTCCCAGGCCAGGCTCTCTCAACTGTTGGTCTTGAAGGCAGGATTGTGGGTAAGAACCTCACAAAGGAGGGAAGGGGCTCAGACTGTGGAATCTCCAAGTCCTATTTCCAACAGTATGGTTGACCCATGGCTCCCTGAGAGTCTTTGAGATGTCTCCCTTCCTGAGGGTGGGGCTCACCAAACCTCCCTGCTCTGGAGACCTCCCACTTGGGGCCCAAGGGTGTGATCTTGGCAAAAGAGAAAACCTCCTCTCCAGTGGTTGCTTCTGTTCCACCCACCCGTGAGGACCTTTGGGCATGTCCTCCTGCCAGACCTCCTGACTCTGTCCACTGCTCTCTCTTGCAGCCTCCAGGATCTGAGGGAAGCAGCTGGCTCCCCTCCTCACCACACCCAGGCAGCCATTTTCTTGGACCCCTCCCAAGGGCACCACCTATCCCATGTCTGTGAACAAAGTCAAAAGGGTCCTTCTGTCTGACAGTCTGCTTCTGGGTCAGTGTGTCTGAGCCTGCCCGTGGGGACACCAACAGGCTGGGAGGGGGGCTGGGGGCCCCAACCTGCTGTGCACAGTGCCGGGAAGCGCCAGCCCACATCCTTGAGTCCCCAGCCCCACCCTCCCCCGCTGCGGCTGTGACCACCCCACCCCTTCCCCAGCCCGCCTCCCCCTCCCCCACCCACAGCCTCCCCAGGGGAGCCAGGCTGCCAGCCCCAGCTCTCACTTCCGGCCTCATGACCCTCTCTCCAGCCGGCACACTCCTCCCCCACCCCCCCAACACCATTTCCCTCCCAGCCTGGATTGAAGGCCCAGGGATGTCCTCAGAGGGAAAACATTGTATCAAAGGGGCTATTACTACTGCTGTGGGCCCTTCCCCATCACCTCCCTTGGGGCCTTTATCCACCAGGATATGCAGCCCCCCTCTCAATCTCCTTTAGCCCCCTCCCACCCACCCAACGGTGCCTAAAGATTCTCTTCCTACCAGACTCCAGCCCAAAATCCTACTAAGAAGAATAATGATGAAAATAATAATGGCAGCCATCACTTATTTGGCATTTAAATAAAGGCACAGAGAGGTTAAGTAATGCCCTTGAGGATAAACAGCCAGGACATGGAAGGGCTGGAGTCTGAATTTAGGTTTGTTGAGCTCCTCTGATACAAACTTCTACACTGTCCAGAGAGTGAGCCCCCTCCCCTGCAGCCTACTCCAACAGTCCCAATCCTCATCACCAGTTCTAATTTTTGCCTTCTACTCTACCCCCTCCCACCTCAGTCATCCAAATGCACTACCCTCCCTTGCCACTAGGTGTCCCCTTAGAGCCACTGATGCCCCCAAGGGGAAGCAAGTCCTGCCTGGCCTCCTGGAGTCATCAGGGCCCCCCCACGGTATAGCACACCCCACCCCACCCTACCCCCAGCCACACAGAGCTCCTTTGTGCAGCCCTCGCCCACCCCCTTCCTGCCCAGAGCAGGGCACCTGGCAAGCAGGTCTTCCCTAGACTCCGCCCCCTGCCAGCCCCCTGCCCTGGGTGCCAGGTGTTGTGGGCACCACCGCCAGCTCTGGCTGAACCTGAGGGTCACCCTGCCGGGCGGCCCTCCCTTCCTCCCTCCGAGGTCACCCAGGGACTGTGCTTCCCGCCCTGCTCCACCCCCATCCCCTCCTGCCCTTGGCCCTTCCAGACTCCTGTCCCAGTCTTTCCTTCGGTCTCCCAGAGGACACCCCTCCTCCAGCCCCACCAGGCCCTCCCCACAGCCTCTCACCCCCGCCCACCTCCTTCCCCTGAGAGCTCCTTGTTCCACCCCCCCCCCTCCCCGCCCAGGTCTGAAGAACTCCTCCTCCTGGAAAGTTGCTGCTGGAAAGGAAGTGACTTCAGCGATTTGGCCACAAGGCTGGGCACTGCTGAGCCCGGCTCAGCTGAAGGCCTGCCCAGCCCACCTCCAAAGCACAAATGGAGCCACATGCACACACCACCCTCAAGTGTACACCCAGAACCCTGAACACAAGCTTCCCCAGGGACATGCGGAGAGATCCTGTGTGCACATTCCACACCATCCCAGTGTGCCCACATTATCACCCCAGTGTGTCAGATTCTTGTCTAGACACCCCTCCAGCACCCGGCACACATACACCATCCAGTGTGGTCCACACAACACTGCAGCATCCCCGCAGCTACCCAGTATACACTCTGGATCCTGCACACTCACCTCTCCAATGTAGTACATACCGAGCCCTCGAACGTCCCTTAGCCCCGTCCACTTATTTAACTCCTGTATACAGAACCCTGTGTACCTAAGGACAGAGCCCTACACACACCTGTTTGCACACAGCCTGAGTGCTGGCACACAAGACGCCCTGTGCATTTACAGTTGGGTACACACAGCCCTGCATCCTCCCATAGCCACACCTCCCACCCTTACCATCCCAGGAGGCCCCACCCCCAGACCTCAGGCCCCAGGAATGCTCTTTTGGAAGTTGGGTGGAGTCCCCAGGCAGGCTGGGCTCTAGGGAGCTTCCTGGAACCCCGGAGGCTTCATGTGTCAGTTCAGGGAGTTGCCTCTGCAGGGCAGGGCAGCCCCACCTGGCCTCTGTGGCTCTAGAGCCTGGGTGGGCTAAACTGGGCCAGAAGCAGGGAGTCAGGCAGTACCCCCACCCCACCTCATCTTATGAGGGTAACCTAGCATACTTGAACGACCTGGTCCTCCCAGCACCTCACCTTGGCCTCCCAGCTCTCTGCTTCCACAAACTCCAGTAGGGTTGGGGGGTGGGGGGAGTTCAGCTGCATACATCAGGCACTCTGGTTTCCATCTCTGCCCTGCGTTCTGGTCACTGTCACAACCCCTTTCTCTTCCCAGTTGTCTCCCGTCAACAAAGTGTCGGGAAGAGTCCCCGGACTAGGAGGCAGGACTCGTGGGGACTTGCTGTATGTCCACGGGCCTCAGTTGCCCTTTCTGGATAGTGGGGGAGTTTTGAGTAAGTTGGGTTAATTAATATATTTTGATTCTATCCAGGGCCTCTTTTTGGCCTAAGCTGGGGGGTGGGGGGTGGAATTCCTGCTAAAACTGGGAAATAAGTCCCCCCTGATCCCCACTTCCTGGTGGTGGCGCAGGCAAAGACCTGGCTTCCCTGTACACTGTTACCTGAGCAGGCTATGCAGACAAGGTCCGACTCAACAGGAAAGGCCTGTCTTCACCAGTGATTCCAGGGTAGTCCCTGCGGCAGCCTGAGAGTTGCCCCGAAACCGGGGCCCTCTGCACGCACTTAGCTGGGCAGGCTCTGGGGTCCAGGCCAATGGGTAGACAGGTAGGCAAGCTCCCATCTGTGGACGCAAACACAACACCCCAGGCATGAGCACAGTCACAGGATGAGCCAGCTAGAGGGACCAGGAGGCTGACCTGGATGGGATCCACTCTTGCAAAAAGTGAAATCAGGTACAATCTCATTTCACTGGGGAACGGCAAGCCTGTCTCTTGAAACCCCAGGTTCCTACTGGGAAACAGTATCATTGTATATGTAGGTACCCACATGCATGAACATGAACACACATGCTACGGTGGAAAGAACCTGACCATCGGGAGTCACAGTCCCTTGGCTCAACCCTCACCATATGATCACGGACAAGTCAATTACCCTCTCTGGCTCTTGGTTTTCTCATCTACAAAATGGGGAGATCTTATGAACGGGGAGGAATGCTTTGGGGAGACTGTATATGCTAACAGCTTACTTATAATGCAGGTGTGAGAATTGCTGTTCAAAGCGATGGTGAATGCAGATTTCCACGCGGGGTGTATATGCAGCTGGCGTGTACTCTTCTCCATCAGCAACTTGGTTAGGTCTCTTGTTTTCTTTAATAACCATGGCCCTTCTCACCACCCTCCTGCTTCCTGCCCATTTGTCTGCCTCCCCGAGGTCTGTACTGGAGCCCAGAGGGGGTCTGGGAACCAGGCCTCATGGACTGCTTACAGGTTCTGGTTGCCTGGGAATTTGTATGTGTGGTAGAGATCGTGCCTGTGTAAATGAACGTTTGTGAATGTTCAGCTGTCTGGGTAAATACACCTGTATGTGGGCTCCTGGGTCTTTTTGGCCTCTGTGTGTTTCTAAATGTCTGTGTGTATACATATGTGTTTAAGAGTGTACACGCATAGGATCCTAGGTTTGCTCAGTTATAGTCTGTGTGGTCAGCCGTGTGTGTGTGTGTGTGCGTGCGTGCGTATGTGCGCACGTGTGAAAGGCTGATGTGTACCTGGGTTCAGTGTCTTCAGTTATATGTGTGGCTGTGTTGATCCGGCTCTATTCAGCTTTGTTTGTGTGTCCAGCTGAGCCTGTTTGCACGCCTATGAGGACATAGAAATGTGTGTCCGCCTTTGTGCGAGCACCCTGACCCCAGCTGTGGTTGGGTTTGAGTGTGCCTGTGTGTGTGCACATGCTCTGCCTGGCTCTCTGCATCGCGCTGTGTCAGGAGCTGAACCGGCTTCTGCCTGTCTCAGAGCTCTCTGGATGTGTGTGTGTGTGGGGCGGGGGGTGTCTCAGAGCTCTCTGGATGTGTGTGTGTGTGTGTGTGTGGGGGGGGGGTGCGCTTGGCTGATCTTCTGCTGTCCCTGCAGGTTTCCAATCTCGAGGCCTGTGACTGCGGGCACTGGTGTCACTGTGGATCAGTGTTACCTCCCTCCTACCTCTGCCTTTTTCTGGGCTTTCAGGGTCATGGTGTGACAGTGTGTCTGGTCACGGTGTCCCCGTGGGTCTGTTTTACTGTGGGTCAGGATGTGCTGGTGCGTGTGTCCACTCGTGTGTGTTGTGTAACCTCGTCATTGGGTGCCTCTGTGTGTGTCAGTGGGTCCTTGTGCCATATCACTGTATGTGTGTGCCAAAATAGCTATGTGTCAGTGTCAACATGTGTGTGAAGGTCTGTGTGCCGTGGTGTGCCTGTCAGCACAATAGTGCCTCAGTGTTTGTGCAGTACCTTTGTGTAACTCCTCGGTGCGTGTCTGTGTGCATGTGCATTGCATGTGAGACCCTTTGTGAAACAGTGTGTGTCTGTGTCACTGTGTTTGTGTGCCTGGTTCCCTCCTCCCTCCTACCTCCTGCCTTCTCTCTCTCTCTCTCTCTCTCTCTCTCTCTCTCTCTCTGTAGGAGCCAGACAACTCCCCAAGCCTGGATTAGGGACAATTTATCCACAGGCAGAGAAGGAGAATTCCAACCTGCCAGAGCCTCCCTCCTCTGGTCCATCCCCCCTTTCCCCGTGGTTGGGTGGGCACAGAAATGCAGCCCGGCAGCTCCCAAGCCCTCTGGGAGCCCCCACTTCTGCAGCTCTCCAGAGGCCCAGGAGGGCGGAAAAGATGGAAATCTGGGTGGCCCCAGAGCCCTCCAGTGGGGGTGGACTGGCTGTCCCCCATCCAGGCCCCCACAGCTCAGCTCATCTTGGCCCTGTTCTTCTACATATGGTGGTGGTGGTTGGGGGGGGGGGGGTGGTAAGAAGTCTGCACGGGGTCTGCCTGGCCCTGCGGGCTAGAGGGACCTAAGGAGCTCCCAGCCCCTCCACAACCTGATACTCCCCAACTGATAAATGCCAGCTCCCCCCACACCCCCTGAAATGGGAATAACTGGGGATCTTGCAACTGTGCCCGCACAGGCTGGGGGAGATGCTGGGAGGGGGGCAGTGTGGTGGGGGGAATGCAGGAGAGGGGGCAGGGGGGCTGAGCTGGGACTAAGGCTCCCTTCACGGTGCTCCAGGCGCAAGGCAGAATCACATGTTTCCCATTAGCTGCTCTGGCCTCCTTGTTCAGGGGGTGTTGGCTGGGGGAGATTTGTTCTGGTTGCAGACACCAGCCGAGACCACACAAGAGAGAGAGAGAGAGAGGAAGAGAGAGAGAGAGAGGGAGAAGGAGTGGGAGAGAGAAAGAGAGGGAGACTGAACCCCAGAGGGAAAGGAAAAGACAGAGAGGGACAGAGAATGATACACAGACACACGGAGGGAGAGAAACTGAGACAGAGAGACATGAGAGACAGACAGGCAGTGACAGACAGAAACTGCGTGACAGGCACACAAGAACACAAAAGCCAGAGAGGCAGAGACTGGTGATGGGGAGGGGCTCAGAGGGTGGGGGACAGCCACAGTGGACGGGAAGGTGGAGACACAGGTCAGAGGCCCGGGAGTGGGTGTCCCCAGGCACAGAGTGTGAGTGAGACTAGGAGGGACAGAGAAGGGAGATCAGCACTGGTCAAGGGACTGGGAGGGTGGCAGGGGGGCGAGATGCAGGGCACACCCGGAGAGGGACTGGGTGAGGGCACGGAGATGGCCCCGGTGGCGTGTGGGCAGGGGGAGTGGACGCTGAGAGCTGCTGGGTGGGGGCGGCCAGCACACCCAGGGCCTCCCGCCTCCTGACCCTCGAGCCTCGGCGAGATAACAGGCCGAATAGTGCTGACTTGCGGTTCAGAAATCCAATATCCTCCGCGGCGCACTAATCGACTACCTGAGCTCCCGGCCCGCGCTGAGCTGCCCCGATTAATCCTGCGGCTCCACAGCCTTAATTAGTTTAACAGTTTCAGGGGCAGAAGAGGCAGGGACTGGGGTCCCCCCACGCCTGCAGGGACACAGACCCCCACGCCAACCCTGCCTGGTGCCCCACCTCCCCAGTCACCTCTGTCCCAGCCCCAGAGGCCGCTTGCCACATCGTGTGAAAAACACTGGGTCCTTCCTTCTGGGAAATAGTCCCAAGGGTTGGCACATGGGTCAGAAGGCAGGTCATGTGGGACTCAGACACTCCCCCCCCCCCCCCCCCCCCCGCCCTCACACTTGTCCCTGTGCTCACGGCTCTGAATGCTTCCCCTGGCCAGCCCTTTGGGGTCCTGTGGTCTACACGGGAAGGCCCCGCCAACTGTGGGCCCCATACCACTGGGCAACATGTTGTCTCTTTAGGGTGAGAGACAAGCTCCCAAGTTACTGACAACCTCCCAACAGCATGAGATAATCACACATGTCACTCCCCACAACAGCATGAGATGGGCACATGGTGACATCTCACACATACCCAACAGTCAGAGACAGGCGTATGGGTTGGTAACTACCCGCCTAACAGGATGAGCGAAGTACATAACCTGTCACTTCGCCCAAAGTGTGAGATGGGCACATCTGATACCCCCAGACAACAGGAGATAGGGACACAGGTTGTCACCCTCACAATGGTGTAACTAACATGCAGCCAGGCACTCCTACACCCACGATGGGATGTGAAATGCAGAGAATCCCCCTCTCTCTCTCTCTCTCTCTCTCTCACACACACACACACACACACACACACACACAAAGCCTTACCTCCCAGGTGTGAGGAAGGTATAGAGGACCACTGCCCACAACCTCACCCTTTCCCCATGAGTCCTCCCTTCAGACTGCTAGAGGGGCACACAACATATCACCCCCTTACTGCTTCAGAACAGGTGACAACCCACCCCCACTGCTCCCCCATCACTGTCGCCAGCCTGGGTGGTGCTGTCCTCTGCCTGCAGAGGCGTCACAGCTCACAGGGCATGAATGTCACCCCAGCACTGCCAGAGCCGGGCACAGCCGCATGTTGCCCCAGTGATAAACACCACTGGCCCCAGGAGGAGGTGGAGGCGCACAGGGCTCTGGGCGTGACCTTGGTCCCTGGACACCAGGAGGGGAGGCGCTGTGGCCTCCCTCCTGGGTAACCTGTCTGCCTGGCGCTGCGGTAGATGAGTGCTGGGAAGGAAGCTGCCTGGCCACACGGACGACCTGGAAATGCCACCTCCCCAAGCTGCCACCCCTGCCCCATTTCTAATTGAATGTAGTGATCTAGGAAGGGGGCAGCACGAGTGGTGGAGGGACAGCTATTGCTGAGGCCTGAGGAGCTAGCTGTTCCTGTTAAGACTTCTCAGAGATGGGTGGTGGGGAGGTGGATTAGAGGCTGCTATTACCATGTCCTTAGGGCCCGGGACTGAGGAGGGAGTGTGATGACAGCTTCAGACCTGCACGGAGCCCCTAGTCCTTATGAAGGCCCCCTCTCCAAATTCAGGCCACAGAGCCTGACAAGGAGGCCAAAGTCCAGGGGCATGACTCACCCGGGGAACAGGCCCAGCCCGCTGGCCAGAGAGTGAGGGAGGCCAGGAGCCAAGGGGCCTGGGTTCAAGTCTGAGCTCCTCCCAGGCCAAGCTGAGTGACCTTGGAGCAGCAGCTCAGTCTCTATGGCTTTTGGGGAGGGGGAAGGGGCAGCAGCGAGGGAAGGGCCAGAAAGAAGCTGAGGCTGGAGACCAGCTAGCAGAGCACTGGGGGCCATGGGAAGGAGGACACAGCAGTCCGGTCCCTGACTCCACTGCTTCCTCACAAGGAACCTCAGCTTTCTGTACCTCAGTTTCTTCAGCTGTAAAGCGGGGATGGTAATGTCAGCCTCACAAGACAATGTGATATGAAGCGGGCAGGTGCTCAAAAAATGGGAGCTTCTTACTGAGGGGGGAAAATAGACTAAGAGAGAGGGTAAGAGACTTGTCCAAGCCATGGAGCAAGTTCGTAGCAGCTGAACTCAGTCTCCAGCCCTAGTTTCCCACCTGGAGCTGTTTCTGTTAAGACTGCTTGGAGGTCAATAATGAGTTGGGTGGGAGGAAGGGGAGGCTGTTGGGGTGTTGTTGGCCACAGAGCTGCCCTAGCGTCAAGACCAAGGAAACTGACAGGAGTCTGCTATACATCCCGACCTTTACCCTAAACCCCACTCGGCTCATCTTCAAACACTGGACCAGAGGGCCAGATCTAAGGGAGGAGGCAGCCCACAAACCAGCCTATGACCAGCGCCTGGATCTGGTGCTTAGAAGGACTGGGGTATCTGGGATGTCAGTGTGCAGAGTCTGCTTGTTGTCCAGGAGCCCAGAGAGGGACAGGCCTAGCCTGAGGTCACACAGCATGACAGCAGCAGAGCCCAGAGCCCTGGCCAGGGACAGTCTCAGAGCAGAGTCCCTCTAGCCCCTGGGGATGGCTGGAGCTGGGGGAGCCCTGGGGGACTGAGCAAAACGTGGCGACAGATGGCCTGCCGAGGCAGCGGCGATCTGGGCGGCTGGCAGGCATGCTCGCTCCCGCGCAGGGAAGCGGCTAATTTTAGCTGAGGCCTCGATGCCAGCTTTGTTCCCCCCCACCCACCCACCGAGGGGGCCCAGCATGCCTTGCGTGCAACCCGCCTCCCCCAGGCACCCCTACTCCCCCGCCTGGCCCCTTGTGAGTAGTGCCCAGACCTCAGGGTCCTAGAACTGTCTGCCTGACCAGGTCCCATCACACCCAGAGGCAAGGGCTAGGCCCTGGAGGCCTGGCACCCCCAACCCAGGGCCGGTTTCCCGTGATTCCAAGCTCATTCCTTGAAGAGGGACAGTGAGTGGGAAAGAGGGCTAGAGGCCACTGCCCAGACTGGGAGAGAGGGCTTGACAGCAGGGGCTGGTAGTCCTGGGGGTGGGGTGGTGGGGTGGGGCACGGTCCTCTACTCATACTTAAGATGACCAGACCCTTATTCTACCCCTACCCTGAGACAGATTCCTCTGTGCTGGAGTCCCCGTGGTGTCGGTAAGCAAGGGGGCAGAAGTTACTCTAACCCTTCCCTGTTCTGCATAACTTTAACTTTGTTCCAGGAACTCAAAGTACTTTAAAGAAGTCAGAAATAGAGCTAGGGTAGTACCCTTGTGCCACTGGGGGAAACTGAGGCACAGTCGGAGACAGCCATCATTATAGCAGGGGAGGAAACCAATCCCAGGAATTGGTGAGGCCCAGACATGCTCTTCTTTGAGTTCTTACAGCCAGGGGGATTCTTGGGCCAGCTCAGCCCCTGGAACTACTCTCTGCCCTGGCCAGGCCTGGTAGAAGGTAGACTAGATGGATGGAGTCTGTGCTCTTAAAGCCTGGAAAGGCTGGCACGCTTGGCATCTGGCACCCCATCTCCTATAGGCTCTCTGACCTTAGAACCTCCCTTCCCCACCTCAGATTCAACTATAGATGCCCAACAAGGTACCAGCGCATCTGGCCCCTATTTGAAAGGGGACTCCTTTGGGGTGACTCTTGGGGGGGGGCCCCATCCCTGTTCCAACCCAGGGGCCATGAGGGAAATGAGCCAAATGGAAAATAGAGGAAGACAACTTCCTCTATTCTTTCATAGAAAGAAATCTATGTAATTAGAGGAGAGAGTCAGAAGAAGAGAAGAGGGAAGGCAAAACGAAGTAAGGAATCAGATTCAGGAAGAAAGAGAAAGAGGAAGAGCACGGGGGCAAAAGACACAGGGCAGAATGATGCTTAAAGAGAAGGAGATGGGGCAGGGAGGGGATGAGAGAGACGGAGGACAGGATGCTGGAGGAAGGAACACAGCAAAAGAGAACTCAGAAGAGAGGGACAGAGGAGGAAGAAAAAGACAAAGACACAGAGAGACAGGCAGGATGAGGCAGAGACAAAGACAGAGAGAGAGAGAGAGAGAGAGAGAGAGAGAGAGGGAGAGAGAGAGGGAGAGAGAGAGAGAGAGAGAAAGGGAGCGCAAGATCCACAAAGAGGGGAAGAGATGGAGAAGGAGCCTGCCACAGACAGGGCAAGGCACAGAGAACTAAGGACACCACAGGGAGCTGGAGACAGACAGGGATTGACACACCCAGAGACCAAGAGAGACAGTCGGAGAGGGTGAGACACAGAGAATGGGGCGGGAAGAAGGGGGGAGACCCTAAGTGATAGAGTGTATGTGTGTGAGGGGGGACAGCACAGAGTGAGGAGGGAGGGGGCATGAGGAGGGGGGAGATGTCGTCGCCAGAGCTGGGGGGGACAGAGGACAGAAATGGAATGTGGGTCTGGGCATGAGGCTCACAGATGCATCGGCTCCGGTTTCAGCTGGGGCAGTTGGCTGATGGGGGGGCGGTGGGGGGGAAGGAAGGAGCAGAGCTGGTGGGGGGGGGGGCCTGTTGCCATGGCTGCAGGCACTGCAGGGGCACAGTCGGCTGGCACTTGGAGTTCTGGGCATGGTAGGGGGCTGACTGAGGGGAAAAGAAGGGGGGGGGCGATGAAGAAGCCTTGCCCCTGCCCTCGGGGCTCTACCAGGAAGAAAGTTTCCAGACAGAGGATGGGAGAGGTTGGGGCTGAGGAGGGCTCTGGGCCCTGCTCCACCCCACGGAGGCTGCCAGTGGGGCACAGCTCTACAGGTCGCCTGTGGGCATCCCAGGTTCCCACCCGGGCCTCAGGCTAGCCCCTGGGGACCCTCTGGCTCCATCCCCTCCAGTCTAGCTGAAGATCCCGCATGCTGCTGCTGCTGTTTTTGCTTGCAGGGGAGCAGCAAGATTGTGAATTCAGGATCTGTAATCCTAACGCAGAGCCCAGGCCTACCGGGCTCCAGTTGCCAAGGCGACGGAGGGTCAGAGGGCAGCGCGGGGCGCCCGCTCCTCCAAGTCAGAATCCCAATTGTTAAAGCCCAAGAATAAACAGCTGAAGCGGCCGTGGGGGGGCTGGGAGGGGGGCTGAGGTCTGCATCGGCTCAGTGTGGTGTTGTCAAGCGAGATGTCACTAATTGTCTGAAGGAACGGGCTGAGGCAGCTCTTAACTGCTTCTGTGCCACCGGAGACACCTTGGCTGCCTGGCCCCATCCCCCGGGCCTCCCAGCATTCCACTGGGCCAGCTTGGTGCTGGGATTGCTGGCCCAGCATAATCTCTGCCTCTCTTGCACTGAACCCCCACATACTTTGGCTCCCAACACTCCTCCCAACTTGGAACCTCCCACCTGCAAGCTAAATCTTTATGTCCCCAGAACCAGTACCCCCCCCCCCAACTACTGGGCCCACAATACAGCCCTGAACTGCCCATTTGGCCTGCAAAACCCCTCCCTGCTCCCCCAGCATCTCCACCTCAGCCTCCCAGAAGACAGGGATCCTGGTATAAGGTGTATAGATTGCAGAGATCAGACTTTGGGCTCTTCTGATCTTTGGAGGGTAGACAAAGGCCCTCCTATAGCAAAAAGGAAGGTCTATGGCATCTTTCTGTGCAACTCCTGACTCAGTCACACACCAGAACCAAAAAACCTGAGCGGGGCCAGGAAACCCCATTTCTAGCTTTGGTTGTTCTACCTACTTTCTGCGTGACTTTTGACAGGGTCCTCTCCCCCTGCAGCCTGCTTCATCTATCATCCATCCTGAACATTCAGTAGTGCCTATGCTGAGCCAGGCTGCGTCTGGAGCCCCTGCCCAGAGGAACTCCCAATCCAGTGGGTGGGAAAGGCTCATAATACAAAGTAGAAAACAATCTGAGATCCATCAGGTAAGATACTCCATGAAAAACACAGAGCAGTTTGGTACGCAGTAAACTGATCAGTGGACTACAGCTAGTTAGTGGTATACTGGTATCCCGTTATTACAGAGAGTCGCTAAAAGGGGGGAGGTAATCAGAAAAAAGACGGGGGAGGGCGAGGCCGGTTCTGGAAGGCTTCCTGCAGAAGGTGGTAGCTGGTAAGATTTGGATAGGTGAGCAAGGTAGAGTGCTCCCTGTGAGAGGTCTTGTGAGCTCCTTCAAAGGGAGCTGAGCTCCAAGGTCTCAGGGTCGCATGTTCAGCCCCTCCCAGAGCAGGAAGGAGGAGGCCCTCTGTGGTCTCCCAGCCCCACACGCCAGGCCCTGCCTCCTTCTCCACCCACCGAGCCTCCGGAGAGCAAGAGATTGGTGCCTGGAGTGGGGGCGGAGGGCGTGGGCAGGGCTCCTGGAGATTGGTAGCACCTGGAGTGATGTCACGAGAGGCGGGGTCAGGGTTTCGGGCACTCCCCCAGCCCGAAAGCCCCAGACCCCTGCCCAAGGCCAGAAGTGCGGTCCCCGGGAGGGGGCGCTCAGGCCACCTGGCCACCCCTCATCAGGTGGCGGGCGGGGCTGGGGCGCTGTCCGTGGGCGGGGAGCTGGGCGCGGAAACAGGGGATCCCCCAGAGAGGGCCCAGCCCAGCCTGGGGCTGGATGCGTACAAAAGGCGACTTGTTCTTTCTTGGGATGCCTGCGCCTTCTCAAACATACCTACAGCCACACTCCAGGGACAGCTACACCCACACATTGCTGCACAAAGCCTGCCAGGGTGGGGAGTAGGGGGGCTGTCGCCGACCCAAGAGGTCACCTTTAAGAACCTTGCCCCGACCGCCTTTTGCCACAGGCTCAACACCATTCGTTTCACACCATCCCACCCCAAGTGACCTGGATACTCCCACAGCCACACACACAGCTCTGGGGACACTGATGCAGTCACATTCTCATAATTCCCCCCTCTCTCAGACCATCTGTAGCTCACCAACTCTTTCCGGCTCTAGAGTCAGACCAGGAGCTTCAACAGGGTCACCTTAGCAGACGATCAAGCCCATTAAGGTTACTTTTTACTGAGCCCTTATTCTGTGCCCATCCTTACAATGACCTTTTGTGGGGAGTGGTATTAGTCTCATTTTGTGGGTGGGGAAACTGAGGTTTAGGTTTACTAGCTCACGTAAGGCAAAAGCAAGGATTTGAACCCAAGTCAAACTTGACTTTAGAGCCCATGTTCTTCTGTGTATTGTCTCTACCAATCATAGCACCTTACATTCTAACACCCCACCACACACACAACCGCGGACGGCAAAACAATCTGAGTCAAGGTGTAATTCTCCACCCCAAACACATGTCAATGTCACAGTCTAGTATCAGGCGGTTTCTCTCACTCATCAGACAGTGTACGTGTGCTGAGGGGGAAGAGCCTCTAAGCTTTGCATCTCCAAGGTTGGCCGTCAGTCATTATAAATGGGGCAGAGAGTGAGAGCAGGGCCAGAACAGGCTACCTCTAACCTTTCCAGCAGGCTCACCTCCACCTCCCCTGACCCCGGGATGACAAAGCACTGCCATACTGGCTGGGGCACCAGGCCTGCAGCTCTCCCAGACCCCTTGGGCCAAGATCCTCCCTTAGCCCCCAACCCCTGCTGAGAACAAGTAGAAACAAACTCCTTCCTGGGGATGTCAAAGCACCTTTCCTGGGGGAGGCGGCTCTGTGATCCCCTGAGCCAGCTAGGGAGAAGGATCGGGTTACTCTTTCCCCAGCTGTGCCTGGACTCCTTGGGGCTGACCTTTCACCTCATCCAGGCCAGGACCCAAAGGGGGCCCGGAGTGCAACCCTCACCTCCGGTTAACCCTCTGCATTCCTAGTCTTTTCATTGTGGGGGTGGGGTTGGCGGTGGGGGTGCTACCAGGACCCAGAGGGTCTCAGGAAGCCCGGCTGGGCTTGCCAACCTTTCCCCACCCTCCCATCCTGGGGTCCGGTTTCCCAGAGAGCTTTACAGAATGCTCCTCCCTGCCCCCTGCCCAAGCTGCCCTGCCCTGCCAGGATCAGATACCTCCCTCAGCCTAAGCAGCTGAAAATGACCTGGGCTATTTTCGCTCTGGGATCGCGTTGCAAACTCCCCCTTGAGCTGGCAGCTTCCCACATCCCTCCAGACCATTGCCCCCCACTCCTCATCCCTAACCCAGAGCCACTGACTTATAGGACAGGAGGACTTTTCGAGACCACAGGCCTAAGCCCCTCAGATGGGGAGACTGAGGCCATGAGGAGTCAAGCACAGGGCCGGGCAAAGAACCAGGCTTTCTGGGGCTCCGCCCAGGTCTCTTTCTACTGTCTAGCACAGCCTGCTCTGTACCCTAGATCTCAGAGCCTCTGACCCAGCCAAAAACCCAGCCGACCTCCTCCAAGCACCGGAAAGTCACACTGGAGGCTACCCACAAGTCTCTGTGCCTCTCTGCATGTCAGAAACTGCTTCTGCCACACTCTTCTCTTTGTTTAGAAGTGGGACCAGGTCTGTACCTGTATCACAGCTATGTGGATCACGGGAATGTTTTGGCAGGTGCAAACTGGGAAGAAAGACAGGGAGACCGAGGCCCAGAGGAATGGAGGGTAGATTGATTCAGGCTTTCTGGGGTTTATGTGGCATAATGCTTCCATGTTCCCAGCAGCCCCTTGCTCCAGCTTCTTGGTACCCCCTCTCCATTCCTACCAACCCAGCCCCCTCCAGGCCCCTGCCCCTCCACCTCAAGCCCCAGTCCTCCTGGGCAGGAATGTGACTGGTCAGGTCTGAGCTGACCACATGAGTGGCTATAAGGCGACAGACCCCCCCCCCCATCCTCCCATCCCCCCAGCCTGGGGGAGCTCACATACCAAGGCAAGGTGGGGGGGGGGGGGTGCAGCTGCTTTAACCCTTTGCAGCCAGGCTTTTAGGGTGAAAAAGAGAGGTAACTTTATTTCCTATGGCCACTCCCATTTAAGTGGTGCAGAACTTGGAGTTCTGCACCTGGGGGATGGGGGTGCCGGGGGGGCCTGGGGATTGCAAGCAGAGTTGACTTCCCTGAGGAGGTGGAATGAGGGCATTTGCCCTGCTAGTCCCTGTTAAGAAAAATTATCCTTTGCCACCCCAACTGTTTAATCTCATCTCCCATGACATTTGGAAAAACCGTCAGGAGCTGGTACTGAGGAGAAGGAAAGAACAAATCATGAACCCCAACCTCAGGAGCCCCTAGTCTGATGGGAGAAATACAACCCTGCCCTGGGGAGTCTGAGGGGGGAGAGAGCAGGCACAGAGGTTGGGACAAAGAGCCGTGAGCAGAGAAGAGCATGTTGCTGCGCAGGAGTGGGAGGAAGCCAGGGCAGGAGCAGAACAAGCCAGGTGGGGTCAGATCAGGCAGGCTTCCCGGAGGCCCCTCGGCCCACACCCCTCCCCCCAGGCTCTGGAATCTCGGGGGTCAGGGCTGAGGGACAGCCCCGCCCCCTGCTCCCCTCGGGCTCAGGAATTCCACCAGCCAAGGAGGGGGGGGGGGGCAGCTGCTTCGGCCTCAGTCCAAGTTGGCTCCCACTGGACCGGGAACTGCAGCTCCTCCTTGGGGGGGCCCCCCACCCCCACCCAAGCCCCTGGGCTGGCCCCCAGCCCCCTCCCCTCCCCCTCCCTGGCTGGCACTGTGTGTGCCAGGCGCTGGCAGAAAACAAACCCGCCGGGGTGGGTTTGCAGGGAGCGGGGTAACCTTGACACAGTTGCGGCAGTCGCTAATGGCAGACACACACTCCGCCTGTTCTGGGGGGACTGTTGCCGTTGCTAGGAAACCGGCAGCCGCGTGAATGGAAATGGGTCAGTAAACCTGGGGAGAGATAGTGTGACACTCGAACCACTGCAGCTGCTCCAGCCCACACCGAAATCCCTCCTCTTCAATATTTATCACTCCCGCCTGGGCCCTCAGCTCCTGCCAGACCCTGCACCAGCCTGGCCCTCAGGTTCCCCCCCCCCCCCCCAAGGCTCCACAGGGGAGGGAGGAGAGGAGAGATGGGGGGTTGCTTATCCGCTCCTTGGGGGGGCCCCCCAGGCGGGATGGAACTGGTTCTGGAGGAGATTGAACAGGAAACAGAGTCTAATCCTGTGGCGGGGAAGGGGTTAAAAGGTCAATTCACGCCTGTTCCTGACTTAGGCACCGTGGTAAAATTACTGCAAGTGTGAGCAGGCTAGCAACCGCCTGCTTGCCTACCTGCGGAGGCACTGATTAAGACAGGAGACCTCCCTCCCCGAAGAGATGGAGGGGAAAGAGGCACCCAAAACGCGGCCAGGATTCGCTCACAGCTTGAAAACACCTTCCTTTACAGCCAGGCAATCTCCCTAATGTAGCCTAAGGCTTTCTAACAGCCAGAACCGATGCCTCTCGTACAATCTGATAAGCACCCCAAATGGACAGGCGCTGCTCGCTGCCTTACAATAAACACAGTCCCGTACACACACCCCTCAAAACAGCCAGACACTCACTGTTCAGGAAACAAGCCTTGACGAAACCCCTACAATAGAACATGACAACTGCAATCCCGAACAGTGCGGTTCAGCTCAACACCTGTAAACAAGCCGACTAACCTAGGCACAGGCAAGACCGTACTGTGTCAGACTGTGCTGAATCTTCCATCACTTCCCAGTAGGGCTGGAGGCTCCCCGCGCTGTCTGCCCGAACCCAGAGCTTCGCTCTCTGGTTCCTCTACGTTTCTTTCTTTGCCACCGCCAGCTTTCTTGTCTTGCACACACCCCAATATACGGCCCCTTCGATCGCTCTTCCGGACACACCATCCCACAAGCTAGCTGCCTCGTGCACCGCACCCCCCCATTCCCTAGAGGCTGACTGGTCACTGACACACACATTCCCTTCCCCTAGAAGCAAGCGGTCTCACAGCCCCGACTGACACAAGCTCTTGTTCTTAGGCACAGGCCTCTCTAGAGACAAGAGACACCCTGGGAATCAGCAGTACCACTCGCTTGGGTGCCATGCCCCCTCCGCCCACCACAATCTCTGCCAGTGTCCCTGAGCAATGTGTGTAGGGAAGGGAGGCACTCCAGTCTTCTGGAGGTGGGGATACCTCCACAGGAATCTCCCATCTGACTCGGTTCTGTGTGCTCCTATCTCCTAGGATACATCAGTCAACACAGTCTCGGAGCCTGTCAGAGCTGGAAGGTGCCTTAGGGAGTCACTAATCCAGCCTCCTCTGCTATGCAGGAGGAAATGAAGGCCCAGAGAGGGGAAGTGGCCTGCCCGAAGTCACAGAGCCCAACTGTGGCTACTGGTCCCTCTCTCTTCAGTCTCTCACGGAGAGCTCTCTATGGGTTGGAGAGAAATTGAGGGGGTACAGGAAGCCCAGGAGGGCTTCCCTGAGGCGGAAGGAGGTGGGGCTGGAGTAGTCAGGAGAGGGCGGCTACAGTCCTAGAGAGGAGCTTATGAGAACTGCCCAGCAGTGGGTTCAAAGACACGGACACCTGGCAGCCCTGGAATCTGGGCCACATAAATTTGCTCGAATCTGGACTATGCCAAAATGGTCTGGTGGACATTCATCCCCACCCCACTTCTCATCCCAGGGCCCCTGGCACCCCCACCCCCCAAGCTGCTTCCCCAAACCACAGGTAAAGGAAGGCTCTGTTCCCCATTGCTGGCCTTGAAAGTACATTCTAGGGAATCTCTGGCTTTTATTATTTAAATGAACCTCTGCCAGAAAGCCTCTGGGATGCTCCTGAAAGAGGTGTTCTGCTAGGTAGCTTTTATGTCCACTCCATTTTGCAGAAAAGCAAACTGAGGCTCACAGAGGCACATAGTTTGCTCAAGTTCACACAGACAACAAATGGAGCCTTGAGTTCCTTCCAGTACATAAGGAAGGCCAATCCAACAGGAAACAGGGAGAGCTGGAGGGGGGGGGGGGTCATGGGGGGAGGGAAGGGTGGGAATTGACACAGGCCCAGGCCCAACATCCTGGGCTGAGGGGGAGCCAACAGGGATCTTAATTTGAATCTGGGTATCTGGGTTCCACCCCCACCCACTCTAGCAGAGGTGGAGTGAAAGGTCAGCGCCGTGATGGGAGGGAAAGGAAAGCAGGATTCCACCAGACTCTCAGACTGCCTAGGCCATACCCCAGGGAGCCAGGCCAGGGGCTGCCCAGCTTCCCCTGGCCCAGAGCTCCCTGCCAGCCCCCACTCCCACTCCCAAAGAACATTAGAAGGAGTATTATAAAGAGACCTGGCCCCCTCTGTGGGCCTCAGTTCCTCCATCTGTACTAAGAGCTAGCTTAGCAGGAAGGACTTCTAACAGCCCTTGCAGCTTTAACAAAGTTTGGTGGCCAGTCCCCAGCACAAATTCAATGTCTCTTCCCTAGTCTGGAGCTAGCTGAGAACGTTAACTACGTGTTCAACGAATAAATGAACACCCAGTAAAACCAACATCTTTCCACCCTCCCCAGCTTGAGAGGCACTACTTACCTGGGGAAGCCAAAGTTCACAGTGTTGTTGGAGGGGAAGGGGATTCAAATACTTTAAGCGCTCTGAATGAGACTGTATGTTACACAGGTGCCCTTTATTTCCTGTCCTTACTACGTGCAGACACTGTGGTAATTGCTTTAAACATTGTGCAACTTGAAGCTCCACAAGGCCATGGCCTGCCTACTATTATCTAGTTTTTCAGATGAGCAAAGGGACTAAGGAGTGAAGGGACTAGCTCAAGGTCACACAACCAGTGGGTAGCAGAGGAGGGATTCCAACTGTACCCACCTCCACTGCTTTTGTTTAACGTGGTGAGGGTGTGCTGGGCTGGGGCAGGAAATGGAAGTTGAACAGGGACCCTTGGCAAGGGGAGAGGTAGTCCACCCCAGGCGAGGGAGGCGCCTGAGTTGCCAAACGGTTCAACAGTTTGCAGAGCGCCAAATGGTATTGGAACTAGCAAAGTGTGGGAAAGCATCCCTTCCCCTCCCCCACAAAGGGCAAGGTAGACCTCTTTCCCTCCCCCTTCCAAAAGTGAGCCCTGAGAGGTCACTTACCTACTCCCCTGGATCTCAGGGCTCCTGTAAAAGGAACCCCCTCCCTCCCGGAGCCCTTTTCTGGACTTCAGGACCTTGCAAGGTGCAGAGCTGCCCCCAAAGAAAGCTGCCGCCAACGTCCAGAAAACTGTCCAGGATTTTTCCGGCACGTCCGCCCCCCACCCGCTCGGCAGTTGCGGGGGGGTGAGGGGAGTGGCGGGGGGGGGGGGGTGTTGGGAGAAGACGGCCTCGCCTCCCTCCTAGAAGCCCTGGGGCTCCTCTTGCTCTAGCAGGAGGCTCTGGTCCGTAGGCCCAGCAGCTCTCGGGCCGGAACAGTCCGCCTCCGAGTTTTCCCGCCGCCGCCGCAGCCGCCGCCTCTCCGGCTACCTGGCAGGCCGGCGCTGCCCCCTGATCCCTGCCACCACCCCCCCCTCCCAGATGAGGCCGTGGAGCTTCTGACTCCTGGAGGAGGTGACGGGCCGAGAGGGAAACCAGGCGGCTGGGGGAGGGGCGTTGCCTGCACCTGGCCCCTCTCCGCCGCCCAGGCCGGGAGGGGCGGGACTGGACCCCCGCCAGACCCGCGAAGAGCGGCGGGGGGAGGGGAGGTGTGCCGCCCTCCACTCCAGCGGCCTGGGGGCGGGTAAAGAGATGTCCCCCCACGGCCCTCGCCGCGGAGGCGCCCCCTAGGGTCGGGCTTCGAGGCGCCCCTTCCCGAGCCGCGCGCTCAGCCCGCTCCCCCGGCCGGCCGCGCTCTCCAGCTGCAGGAAATTCCAGAAGCTCTCCATCATCCCGGCGCAGCGCGCAGTCCGGGCTGCCAAGGCTCCCCGAAGGAGAGCCACATGCCGGCCGGCCGCGCGGCCCGCCCTCGCCCCCCCCCCTCCAACCCGGCGAGGCAGCCACGTCGGGCCGGGCGGGGGCCGGGCCGGCCGCCCCTTCCCGCGCCCCGGGCCCGGCGGAATGCGTGGCAGCCCCGGCCGGGGGCTATTTTGAGCGGGAGGGGAGCGGCCCAACCTCGGTGTTTTCGGCTTTTTCCTGGCCCCCGGCCCGCCCTCCGCCAGCCCGGGCCCTCGGCTGCCCGCGGAGTCGGGGGGGGGGGGGGGTTGTCACGTGGCGGGGGGAAGGGGAGGGCCGCCGCGATCCGGCTCGGGCTCAGGCCCCGGCCCAGGCCCGGGAGGCGCCCGGCGGCGGTCCGGACCTGCGCTCTCGGGCGGGCGGAGCGGCGGGATTATTAATAGCGCGCCTGGCTCGGGCGGCGGCTCCAGGGCGCCCGCTACCTGTACGCCCCTCCTCGGGTGAGCACGGATGGCCTGGGCACTCCCTCCCCAGCGGCGGACTCAGGCCTCACTGGATAGCGCCACTGTGCACCAGTGGCCAATCATCGGCCTCGATTTCCTTACCTGTAAATTGGGGATGTGCTACCTGGCTTTATATGGTGGGTACCAAATAAAGGTTTTACTTGCTGTGTGCCTCTCTGGGCAAAACACCTTCCCTTTTGAGGGCCTCAGTTTTTCCATTTATAAAATGAGGGGGTCCGAGAGAACTCTTTCCAGGGGAAGAATCCCTTGCATGTGAATAATGTATTTTCACTTACAACTCAACTGAACTTATCAACTACCCAATGGTAATAGCCAACACTGAGTACTTGCCCTGCATGTATTAACTCACTTCATTATAAGGTTCCCATAAAGTAGGTAATATCCCCTTTTTGCTGATGAAGAAACTGAGGCTCAGGAAGGTTAAGTGACCTGCTAAAGTTCACACAATGGCAGAGGCCAGAGTCAGATAAACTTTGGCTCCAGAGTCTGAGTTAACTATTGAAGTACAGTGCCCTGAGATCAGCAGGACAAACACCCTTCTTAGAGAGAAGGAAACAGGCTCAACGTGTGATTTGCCAAAGTTGCCTTTGGCCAGTTAGTGGCAGAGGTGAGCATCCAATGCAGATCTTCCAATTCCTAGTCTAATACCCCACGGCAACCCTCTGAATCTGTTCAGCTTCTGCCCTGGGGTAGCTAGCAGGTTTCCCTGGGATGGAGTCCTAGAAATGAGCACACAGGCACTATCCCCATGGCCACAAAGCTTTGTCTAGGGCCCTGGGGATCACCCTTTGTTCCCAAGGGTCTGACCCAGGCTCCTGGGCCCACAGGGTTCACTAACCCACCAAATTCTAGACTTAGCCTAGCCTCAGAGCCATGGGAGTGAAGGCACCTGGGGGTGAGGGGAGATGGCACAGAGGGGTAACAGCCTGGGACAGGGCATGGAGTTGCTTCCTGCCCCCCCTCCCTCCAGCAAGGAAGCACAAAGGCTGGCAGGCCCCCCACTCCGCCCCGGAAACCTGGCAGTTTATTTCTGTCTCTGGGCCCCCTGTTTCCACACAGTCAGTCCAGGAAGGCTGGCAGCAGCTGGCTTGGAGGGGTGGAGCTCCTGCTCCCTCAAGGGTCCAGCTGCTACCCTGCCCCACCCCCACCTGCCAGGCCAGACCAGACTCCTGACTCGGAGGTGACTCTGGGATGAGGGAGGGAAGAGCTGGAGGCCACTTGGTCAGGACTGCAAAGGAGGGACCTCCTCCCAACTCCCAACCCAGAGCCTAAATGCTCCCCTAGGGTGAGCCAGTCTACATCCAGTTCAAGTCCACTAAGAGTATAACCCCTGGCGTGTCCAACTCTATTCACTCCAGATCATTCTGGCTCATGACTCCTCTGGATCCTGGTCCCAAAGAAAAGCCCATTTCTAAACCTGTGCTGCCCAATATGGTAGAAACTAACTTGAGCACTGGGAATGTGGCTAGTTGGAATTAAGATATGTCGTAAGCACAGAATATGCATCAGGTTTGGAAGCCTAAATACGAAGAAGAAGAAAAAAAGGAAACTATTTTATAATGATTATATGTTAAAACGGTAATGTTTTGGGTATATCGGGTTACATGAAATACATTATTAACATCAATTCATTTATTGCTTTTAACTTTGTTTAATGTGACTACTAGAAAATTTAGATTACGTGTATGGCTCCCATTACATTTCTATTGGACAGTGTTGTTCTAGATCATATGGTACTCTGGCTTAGGGCCAAGACTTTGCCTGCTCTAGATCAATATCTGTGTGGCTTTAGCTCACCCACTTCCCTATATTCAGACCACAACCTTACGTGTTGGTCTAAATCTCACCACCCCACACCACCCCACCCCAGCTTTCTGTGAATCTAGGCTCAGCCAGAGATTACGGCTTAGTCTGCTTTAAACCACTGTCTATTACATGTCTTGTTCACCAATTCTCAATATCTGGATCCCAGCAAGAGTGTGGTATGGACTGTTTTCCATGTTAACCGGCCTGATAGCCTGAGGCCACAACCTTATTTGCTTAGATCACTGTCTAGTAACATTTAAGATCTAGACATCCTTAGGAAGAATGAGGTTCTAGATCAAGAGTTGGCAAACTACGGCCAAGAGCCAAATCCAACTCGCTGTTTTTATAACTCAAGTTTGATGGGAACACAGCCATGCTCATTCATTTACGCATTGTCTATGACTGCTTTCAAGGTACAATGGCAGAGTTGAGTAGTCATGACCAACACCCAATGGTCTACAGCCTAAAATTTGTATTATCGAACTCTTTGCCAACCTCTGTTCTAGATGACCAAGTCCAACCCACCATAAATCTAGATTCCAGCCTAAGGCTATGCCCTAGTCTAATCTAGATTACCTCCTTCCAGATGGTACTGCTGACCAGGGTCTAAACCAGAGCCTAACATGGACCACATGCTGTTTGGGTCCAGATTCCACTCTCATCTCAGGAGATGGGCCCCAATACTCTTTTCTGGGATGGAAAGGGTGTCTCCACTTCTGAGCTCCCCTAGAGGGATCGAAGCCCACTGGCCCTTCCTAATGGCCTTGGGAATGGGAAGGGAGGGTAGATACCAGAGATAGCACTGGAGGCTGAGTCAAAGAGTCAGGAGTAAGTCCTCTCTCGCCAAGGGGGCAGAGCATAATCTGACCTAGAAGACAGAGCAGCCCCATACCCTACTTCTTCCCAGCAGTCTCCAGAGCAAGTCACTTACCTGGGAGTCATGTGGGACAGGTACCCTCCCCCAGCCCCCCCACCCCCCAGAAGCTAGACCAGGGAGCTTCAAATGGCAGGCTCCAATTCCAGGTTTGACTTTGGGCAAATCACTCCACCTCTCTAGGCTTCCTCAGTTTCCCCATCTGTAAAGCAGAATGATAATGATGGTACCTACCTCACAGGGTTGTTGAACAGACTTCACAAGATCATGATGTATACCACTCTGCCAAGCCCCTGGCCTGTAATAAGCATGTAATGCTACCTGCTATTTTTATTACTATTGATCACCTAATTTGGTTCCATGGATGGACTTTGGCAGATCTGTAAACCTCCCAACATTGTAACCAAAAAACTTTTTTTGTATTTTTCTGAAGAGAAGTTCCATCATCTTCTCAAAATGGATCCTTTGCTCAAATGTTTAGGGAAAGGGGCGCCTGGGTGGCGCAGTCGGTTAAGCGTCTGACTTCAGCCAGGTCACGATCTCGCGGTCCGTGAGTTCGAGCCCCGCGTCAGGCTCTGGGCTGATGGCTCGGAGCCTGGAGCCTGTTTCCGATTCTGTGTCTCCCTCTCTCTCTGCCCCTTCCCCGTTCATGCTCTGTCTCTCTCTGTCCCCCAAAAAATAAATAAAAAACGTTGAAAAAAAAAATTAAAAAAAAAATGTTTAGGGAAAAAGAAAAAAAGAGAGGGGGTGGGGGAGTCTTTAGTTCAATCCAAATGGGGAAATAGATGGGAAAGGACTAGCCCAGGGCCCCTCAGAAAATGTGAGGCAAATAATAATAATAATAATAATAATAATAATAATAATAATAATAAAGTAAGAAAGAAAATGTGAGGCAGACCCAAAGCTAGCGGTCAGGAATTCATCTCCCAGGTCCCTCTTTCCACTAGTCCAAGCTGTTTCTCCAACCTGACCTCGCCATTTCTTTCTGGCTCAGCTATGACAGTCCCCCAGTGGGCTCCCCACCTCCAAAATGCCTCCACTGAACCTCCTCTGCCTAGTGCCACATTTGTCTTCTTCAGTGTCATTCTCGTGACACAATGTCCCTGCTCCAAAACCTGTAATGGCTCCCTACTGCTGCTGAGGTCTTTAGCCTGACATTCAAGAGCCTTCACAGCCAGCTCTGGCCCCCGCCAACCTCCTTCCTTGTTGTGGCCTCTTGTCTGGTCAGTGGAGCTAACTTCTTCCTCTCCTCTTTCCCCCTCCCCACAGTCTCCATACCACCCACACACTCACTCAGTTCTGGACAGATTCTGCCCCTTTGCTCAATCACACAGTGTCTCAGGCCCAGCCTGCTGCCCCCGCTCTGCCCTCAGGGCTGCCCCTGGGTCCAGCCACTCTCTGAACTTACCCTGATCAGGCCATGCTGGGGTATGCTGACTGCATCTCTGGCTCCAGGAAGCAGGCCTCTGCCCCTGCTCTCCAGTTCAGCTCCATCCCTGGTCACTGGCCACTGTCCATATCCTCCCCCATTAACCCCTCCTTCTGTCCTCTAGACTTTTGGGAATAACGCTCTCTTGTCACCCGGAGTCCTAGGGAGCCAGCACTATCTTCACAATTGTGACTCCTGGGTCAGATTCTTCTCTTTGAGCCTCAGTGTCCTCATCTACAAAAGGGGGACAGGAATACCTACACCTTGAGTGATTCTCATGAAGGAAAAACACCTTATAAACTGGAAGGTGCTTTTTCTACTAAAACCTGCTATACAAATAATACTAATAATAATCTCCATTTATAAGTTTACTTAACCCTGCCTGGCCTTCCCCAAGCCCTTTCCCTGTTTCATTTTTCTCCTTGACACTCATCAACATCTAACACAGCATGTATTTTACTTTATTTTGGTGTTAACTGTTTCACCCTCTAAATGTAAGCTCCTTGAGGGCAGGGGTTTTTCTCTACTTTGTTCTCTGCTGTGTGTCCTAGAAAAGTACCTGACACTAAATGTGCACCTGATAATTGGGGAATGAATGAATGAATGGAGTGCTTACAGTGTGCCAGGCCCTGTGCTAATCCCTTCTCAGATTGTCCCACCTTAGGTGGGTACCGGCATTACTCCTCACTTTGAAAATGAGGCCTCAAGCAACTTGCTCTGATCGCAGGGTAGGAAGCAGCCTGGCTAGGATTTGCCTCCAGAGCCTGCCCTCTTGATCACTATGCTCTATTTCCTGTCCAGACGGGGGGTTATTTCTATTTCTATATTAGCTAAGCCTCTTGAATCTGTCACCCTCCCTATTTCCCTGGGGCTGTCACTCTCCCTAGGCCCCTGAGGCCACCAGTCCTCCCAACCCTCATTCTGACCTCTCTTAGCCATTTCCTCCACTTCTCAGCCCTAAACCATTCTTCTCATTCTCACCTCTGGGCCTTTGCTGATACTGTGGGCTATGCCTGGAATGAGCTGGCTCCCCATCGTTTTCAATTGTGCCCATTTCTCAAGGTGACCTCTTCCAGTCTTCACTTGCTCATACCTTGTTTACTGCCGGGGAAAACCACTGGGGGAGCATATACTGACTTGGTCCATTCCCTCATTGTTTCCTGAATCTGGAGGCCTTGCCCACTTCTGTCCCTCTCCTGGCAAGGTCTCCCCCTCCTTCCTCTGCTGGATCACTGCCCCCACCCTACAACATCTCTTAAGCAGGTTTATAGCTTTGTGATTTCACAGCCTGGCTTTTGAGTCTCTCAATCTCCAGCTCTACCCCTTACAAGCTGTGTTTCTCTGGGCATGTCACTACACCTCTTTGAACTTGTTTCCTATCTGCAAAATGGAGATAATGCAAGTACCTGAGCTAATGTGCCTGGCACATAGTAAGCACTCAATAAATATCAGCCTGCTGTTACTTCTACAACATTTTATTGTGTCACTCAACTCCATTCTAAAAGCCTCAGCCTCTGCCTCCTCCCTGAATAGCCACCCCCAATATGAATAATGATAATAAGATTGCTAACATGTATTGACCACTTATTATCTGCAGTGAGTAGCAATATATTTGGTACCTAGCAGGTACTCAATATTGCTTACTGAATAAGTGAACTAACTAGTTTAATCCTCATAATACCCTGTGGGGGGTGGGAAACACTATTATAATACCATTTTACAGATAGGAAAATCAAGGCCCAGAGAGGGTAAGCAACTCGTCATGTTTGGGATTTAAACTCAAGCAGCCTGACTCCAAAAGTGAGATTCTCATTACCCTCCTCATCCTCACCGTTCCCATCTGATCTGCTCCAATACCAGCCCCAGGGGTGGGACCCTTTCCTTCTCCAGAGATTGGCTCTCAGCATCTATAGATGGATGTTCACTGAGCCCCTGCTCCAGAGCACCCTTCACACTCTATCTCCTTTGAACCTCATAAGACCCTATAGAGTCAGTGCCATTTTTATTTCCCCTTGACAAGCGAGGACACTGAGGCTTAGAAAGGAGTCAAGTAACTAAGGTTAGTTACATGGGTCCAAAGCTCAAACTCTTTTTGTCTGCATCATGCTTTGTGATGTTTTTCTCCTGTTGTCTCATACAACTATCGGTAACTGTTCAGACACATCTGCCTGGTTTTCCCAGACAGCAAGCTCTCTGAGGGCACAGTCTGAGGCCCACCTTAATTGTCCCCCCAATCCTCCCCCCCCCCCCCGGCCATGGCCAGCACTGCAGCCCAATCCAGGCTCCACCCAAGGCTTCCTAATTGTTGACCTGTGCCTTCCAGCCAGGCCCACCTGATGCTCTGACTGCTTCCCCCCCAAAACAGGTCTTGATTTGTGGGATCTGTCTGCCTTAGCAGATTTGGGGTTGGCGAGGGTGGGGCCAGATCTCCCTTTCAACTTAGACTAGAGACTCCCCAAAGATGCCACATCTCCAGGGAATTCAGGGCTCCCATCTCCCACCTACAGCATTAAGAGGGGAGGGGAGTATGGTAGTTCAGAAAAGGACTCTGGATCCCAGAGTTCCAAATGCAAAAGCTGTCCACCAGGTACTAGCTATGGGACCTCGGGCAAGTTACTTAACCTTTCAAAGCCTGTTTTCTTTTTTAAAAAATTTTCTTATATTTATTTATTTTGAGAGAGAGAGAGAGAGAGAGAGAGAGAGAGAAAGCGAGCGCACATGTGCACAAGTGGGGGGTGGGCAGAGAGAAGGAGAGACAGAATCCCAAGTAGGCTCTGCATCATCAGCACAGAGCCTGATGCAGGGCTCGAACTTAGGAACCACGAGATCATGACTTGAGCCGAGATCAAGAGTTGGATGCTTAACGGACTGAGCCACCCAGGTGCCCCTCGAAGCCTGTTTTCTGATATATAAAACAAGGATGATCATAATAGGGCTGCTTTAATGATGAAATGAATATCCATTTATAAAGCTAGAAGAGTACCTGGAATATGGGAAATGCTATGTAAGTGTTTGCTAAATAAAAGTAGGGCTCCACCTAGCCATGGAAGGGCCCCCCTGGTATGGTACAGTGCAAGTGACAAAGCAAACCCCAGTTCCAAACAGACAACTGAAGACACACAGGGAAATGGAAACAGGTGGCAGAGACCTCATACCTCGGGAAGCCCCTGTGGCAAGAACCCACTGCTCTCCCCACATCCTCCAAAGCCAGAGGACCCCATTTCCTGGCTCCATCAGTCTTCTGACCTAATCCCCCCTACCCTAATCCCCAAGCCACTTCCCTTCCCCTCCCTCCCACTGTTAACTCTTTCTACGCAGCCAGAGGGATGACAGCCAGAATCCGGGCCCTGATTCTCTTAGTTGCTGTGTGACCTTGGGCAAGTCACTTAGCCTTTCTGGGCTTCATTTCCTCATCCCTACAAGGGAGGTCCATCCTAGAGATTAACTAATAACTGAAAACATGCTGTGGATGTGTTTGCAGGTGGGTGGACATGCTACGGTCCTACAGGCCTGACTACACAAATGTGTGTGCTCTTTGGGCACTGGAGTGGGGAAGGGGGCTGCCATTCAAAAAGCAGACCTCCACTTTGAAAGTTTCCTCAACCAGTCTCTAAGTACTGCTTGGGTTGCATGCCAAGCTCCCTACCCTCTAAACCACCACCCTCTGACATTAAAATATATTTACTGGGGCATAGGCAGGGGCCTTGGCCTCTCTTTACTTCACATGAAGCCCTGAGGCCAACCTGGGGAGAGAGGAGTAGGAGGCATCACAAGTGAGGAGTGTGGGGGTTGGGGGGGGGGGGCTTTTGGAGGAGAGCCAGGGAGAGTAGAGAAGACCCCTGGGTTGAGAAGGGCAAAGACAAAAAGGAACATACCCCCAGGGCTCTCCCTCTCCCCCATAGCTGACTCAGCAATCACCTGGCCTGGCCTTCCACCCCTCCGAAAAGAAGAGGAGCCAGCAGCAGCAAGTTATGATAGACGATTACCGCCGTTAATTAATTAAAATAAACAGCAAATTAAATACAGCAAAATTAAAATAGTACAGGAAATTAATTCTCTACCAGCCCCACCTCACAGGTGAGATGCTTAAAGGGCCCTTTGCAGCTAGGATCCAGGGCAGCTGGGGGGTCACCAGAACCTGCCTTATACCACAACTCCTGGCAACCCCAAATATCAATGGTAGAGCCCACAGGCATTTACCTGCCCCCCCACCCCCATGGGCCTCCTGGCTCCTTGCCCCCAGGGGACTCCAAGCCCGGAGCCACATTCTGGAATTCCAGCCCTGCTCCTCCCTGAGTGGGCAGGAAGGGTCCTGACACCCCTTGGGCCAGGGATTGGGCACTGTGCCCTCCTGGGCACATGGCCCACATCTACCACTACAAGGGTCAGAGCAGGAGGGAAGAGGGACCTTGGCCTTCTCTCCTGGGTTACCTCTGGGACTTGGAGTCTGATCCTGGCAAAGATGCCTCTTTTCCATGTTGAGCTCCTGGCCCCTCACTCAGAAGGCCCCAAATCTGTCTCTGGGGAACCCCTCATTTTGTTCCTTTCTTTTGCTCAGAATGCTCAGGAAGAAAGCACTGCTGAGGCCCAGAATTCTAGGCCAGATGATGCCCTGCAAAGTTGGCTAGACCAAACCCTAGCACATGATACCAGAATTCCCTCCTACTCAAGACTAATCACCTCATCACACAGATGGGGAAATTGACACCAAGGAGGGCACGGTATTTGTTTGAGGTCACCCAATGGCTTAGCAGCAGAACCTGGAGCACAGTCTCTAATGACCACATTCCGTGTCACCACCAACAAATCAGGTTTCCAGAGTGTGGCTCAACCCCATGCTGACCACCCCTTTGCCGGGCCGCTGGTCACCTGGCCCCTCCTCCATAATCCCATCCCAAGACTCCCCAGTCTGTGTCCCACACAACAGCCAGATTAGACTCCTTGGCCTGCCCAAGGCCAACATGCGGCTGTTGTCCACATGGTTCCCTTTATCTGAAGCCCCTCCCTCCACCTCTGCCTGCCCAAGTTCAACCAGCCTCTTTAGGGTCTGGCTCAATGCCAGCTCCTTCGTGAGCCTCCCGGAGCCCTGATGGGTGCTGCCTCATCCTCCTTTAATCTTCCAGGGTGCTTAGGCTGCATCCCCACGTTCAGCCCTATCTTGTCTGCGTGAGCCGTGGTTACCAGGTGCTTGGGCTACCCAGAGCTGTAGACTACCTCACCTCTGGGCCCCAGCCCTGGCAGAGTACCCAGCACTCAGGAGGGGCTCAGTGCTCTTCATCCGATGTCCCCGTGCCCTACTGTTAATGACAACAATGGCTATCACTGATTGAGCATTTACTACAAGCCCAGCTCCTGTACTGTCCCACTCTCGCATGGTGGACCCAGCTTAGAGGTTGTGTGACTTTCCTGAGGTCACACAGGAAAGAATGGGGGATGCCACAGGTCCTTGCTCCTAAATGAGCCTCCTCTTCCATTCCACTTGCCTCTTCTAGATCAGACCACCATCACCTCCCATCTGTACCACGTAAGCCTCTTGACTAGCCTCCCTGCCTCCAGTCTCTTCCCACCTTACTTTGTCGCTAAAGACTTCCCATGACTCTTTGTGGCTCACTAGACAAAATCCAAATCTGTGATCACAGCAGCTAAACTCTGTGACATCTGGCTTCTGCCTTCTATGCAGCGTCTCTTCTCAACATCACCCCATTTGCCTACCACACCATACCATACCTTGATTTATTTCCAGGTTTTGCATATGCTGTTCCCTCTGTGTGGAACACCTTCCCCATATGTTTCCTCTTGTGAATTCCTACACATCCCTCAACATACAGGACCCGGGGTTACCTTAAAATCTCATCAGGTGAGATAAGCAACAAACTGGTCACAAAACTGAGAGCTCTATGAGGGAAGGGCCTGTGTCCCCAGTGTCCCCAGTGCTTAGCCAATAATCCATGCTCAATCAACATTTGTTGAACGGACGCTCCGTATATAAGTGTTGGCTCAACAGAGAAATGACAGAAGAGTACCAGGCCACAGCGTACAGGGCTGGAGGTGGAGGGGAAGGGACTGAGGCCAGGCAGGCCAAGGACGCGGTGGAGAACAGTGACAAATACTGTCAGGGGCTGCTCTGCGGCAGAGCTACACTCTTGGCAGAGGGAATGTTTGTGAGAGACAGAGGAAGGAAAGCGATGGTGTGAGGGAGGCTCTGAAAGTGTGTGCGCGCGCGCACACGCATGTGAGAAAGTGGCGAGGATGCATGTCGGGGAGCGGGTGTGTGTGCTGCATTTGTGAATGAGTCTGTGGGAGAGAGGGTGGGGGATGTCAAGGAGCGCACGTATATGGGCCTGGGGGGGGGGGGTCTGTGTGGGAAGGGGAGGGTGCCCGTGAAAGAGAGCCTGTGTGCTGGGTTCGTGTGGGTCTGTGCGAGAAAAGGTGAGGGTGTGTGTCACAGGGCTGTGGGTGTAGGTGCTCGAGGTCGTGCATGTGTGCTTGGGGTGGCGGGGGGGGGGGGGAAGGTGACGGAGAAAGACAAGGAGCAAGAAGGGGCCATCTAAGGGGGGGTGAGTGAGAAACTCTGTGTGGGCATGGCGGGGGGGGGGGGCGGGGTGCTGTAAGCATGCGCAGGGGGAGACGGTGTGCCTGTGTGTGTCCAACAGGCAGGGTAAGGTAAGAGATGTCGCAGCTCTACTGAGGGTGTGGCTTCCATAGCCTCGGCCATGGGCCCTGTGCCAGAGGTGGGGGCTGGCCCTGGGCCCAGGGTGGGGGGCTCTGAGAGATTCCTCAGAGTTCTCCCTGGAGCCACAGGCGCCAGATTACTATGTCCCCAGGCAGGGAGGCCGAGGAGGCCCAGATGTGCGTGCTCCTTACATCTGTCCACAGCAAAACCTCTGGGCATTTATTTGTCTTTGTCTGTGTCCGGGTATGCACGCCTGTGCTTGTGTGCGCACTGCCGGCTGTGTGTCTGTGCCTGTCTTTGTCTCTGTATGTATCTGGGCCTTTGTCTCAGTGTGTGTGCCTGTTGGTCTATGCCTGTCCGCATGACTGTGTCCGGGTTTGTGTGTGTCTAAGTGTATCTGTGTCTACGGGGCACTGTGTGTCCTTGATCTGTGCCTGTCCAAGTAGGGCTGCCGGCGTCCTCCCGGACTGCCTGTTTGGAGCTGTGGGTCTATGTGGCCTTGGTGTGAGTGAGGGAATGTTGTGCTTTTGAGGCTGTGTGTCTAGATGTGAGTGTTTCCTTGTACCTCCGTGGGACTGTGCTGTGTGTTGTATTGTGGAAACGTTTATCTGTGCCTGTGTGATGTGCGTTGTAAGACCAAGGATATGTGTGTCTCTGTGCGTGTATGTGTGTGTGTGTGTTGGGTGTGAGGGTGTGAGGGGTTTGTCACAGACTGGTGAGCAAGTTAATCTCAGACTCCGTGACACGTGGAATAAAATCACGCTCCCATAATGGGATCATTCGTCTTCCTGTCCAAGGAGAGAACCAACTCTTCACCCTCCGCCCTGGGGGAGCCAGTGGGGCCAGGGCCGGACTCAGCCCCCATCCAGGCCCCCTCTGGCTTCAGTACCCCACCCCCACCCCTCCTCATCCGCACCAGGCCCATTCTGCCTCCAGAGTGCCCTGGTGCCCACTGCGGGCTGGGCTGGGCTCCAGGACATGTGACCCAGAGCCTTAGAGGCCTGTCCTGGGCCCCCCAGCCCCACCCACTACCAAGGAGAGCCCTGCCCCAAATGGGAGGGGGAATGCAGGAAGGAATCTTTGGGCCCCTCCTCCTCCCGGAGGGGAGGGATGAGCTGCAGGCCGGGCCGGGATTTTCCATCTCTCAGCAACAAGATTCCTGGTGAGCAGGCTGCGGGGTTTGGCAGGGCGCCTGCTGGAGACCCGCCCTCACCCGCCAGGACGCCTGGGTCCCCAGGGCCAGGCAGCAGTGGGTTCCCTGGGGAGCCAGGAGGGCCCCAGAACTTCAGCTTACTGCTGCCCAGGACTGTGGGAAAGCCAGACACTTCCAGGCTCCCCCCCGGCCCCCGCCCCCCGCAACCCCCAACCAAAGACGGCTCTCCAGGCCTCTAGGCGAACCATCACCCTTCCTCTGGCCTCCCCCTAGCCTCAGCCTTTGCTTCAGAAAGCCGTTCAGCACCACCCACTCCCCACCTGAACCTTGGCACAGGCCCAGCCTGGGTTCTAGACCTCACCTCTGGGTTTGAGGGCTCCCAAGGCCAGGGCTGTGCTTCTCATCTCAGACTGGGGCTTCTGAGGACAGGGCCATGTGTCCTGCAGCTGTGAGATCCCTCTTGGACTTAATGCTCCTTCCTGATTGAGCGGACAGGCATCAAGAGAGGATTTCAAACTCAAGGCTGGGGAAACTGAGGCACTGAAGCTCTCTGCCCTACCTACCCCTATGAATCAGAGGCCAAATGCAGTAGTCTGGAGACACAAGATCCTAATTTTGTCCAACAGCAGTGGCTGCCACTCTCTTCCCTATAGGGGGTACAATGTCAGGAGGGGCTGAGCATCAGTTGGAGGGTAAGGGGAATGAGAAGGTGGATTCCCTAACCCCCCAGCCTTGGATGCGCAGCTGGAGAGCAGGTTTGGTAAGAGATTAAGGTCGAGGAGGAGGAGAAGTGAGTTGCTCCAAGATTTATGAGCCTAATTCTTCTCCCTTAAATTCCCCTCCAAGCCCCCAGCCCCAGCCTGGTCCCTCCAGGGTCATGCTGTGGCCCCAGGCCAATGTCAGGGCCCTAACCCATCGATCAGCTGTTGCTAGGGAGTTTCCACCCCAACGGGTTCTAAAGGGAGGGGCTCAACTGACACTAGGGACCCAGATTGATTGGGAGGGGGCATGGCCCTAAAGCGGCAGCCAACAGCCCCCTACACCCTCCCAGTTGCTGGGGGCTCACGGACTCCAGGGAAGAAGCAAAGGCTGGTGGGTGGGGCCCAGGAGGAGGTAGCCTCCCAGCCAAGGCACCACACCCAGCCCCGCCCTTTCAACAGGCCAGGAGACCTGGGATCCCTTGGGGCCCTACAGCTCACTGGGTGTGTGACCTTGGGCGGTTGCTGCTCTCCAGGCCTCAGCCTCCACACCGCACAATGCAGGAAGTGGCTCACATATCCCAGGTGTCCCCTCTTCAGCTCAGTTCCCTCAACACTTAGCCCTGCCCTCTCTCCAGTCCAAAATCTGGGCCACATGGGGTGAGTATGGGGCAGCTACCTGGAGGAGTCCCTGAAAGCCGTTCAAGTCAGAGCTGAGAAGCTTATGGTGATCACCCCTCCACCAGGCATCCGTTTTCCAGAAGAGTGAAACTGAGGCCTTGAAAAAGGGTCTGAGTCTGGACCAAGAGTTCTACTGAAGTGTCACTGATGGGGTGGTTAAGGGCATGGTGTCGGGACAGGAAGACCTGAATTAAAATTCCAGCTGCGCCAGAAACCGTGTTAAGTCCCTTGCCTTCTTGCAGCCTCAGTTTCCTCATCTGCAAAGTGCGTAACGGTGCCTCCCTCCTTGAACTGTTGAGTGGAAATGAGAAGATGCACCTCAGGGTTTGGTGCAGCGTAGCAAAAGCTTGAACAATGGTAACTATCACGATTGCGGTAATACTAGCATAAACCCAAGCAGTCAGAGGGTAGGGGAGGAGGGGTCCCAATCTGGCTGGAGGATGGCTCGTCCTCCAGCCAGTTTGGGACCCCGAGGGCCTCAGCTCTGGAGGGCCAGCCAAATTCCTCGCAGCCCCCAGCTGCCTCCCCTATTTGTTAAAGGCCTCTCATTAGTGAGCCTGGGCACCTGCCCCTCCACACGTAATAAGCCTCATTAGTATCTTAGCCCCAAGCTCTGCGCCCAGAGTCTATGTGTGTGCACACGCATGAGGGTGGGGGGCTGCAACAGGCCACCAGCCAGGAGACAGCATCCTCGCCAACCACACCCCCTGCCTGTCATCAGCAGGGCCCGTCACCACCCAGCTTGTCACCTGCCTGCCTCGCACCCGCACCACCTGTCACCCACCCAGCTCGTCACCCACCCAGCCCATCACCTGCACCACCTGTCACCCACCCAAGCCTGTCACCGAAGCTGCCTGACAGGCATCTGGGTGGGGGACAGAAGATGGGGAGAAGACCACAGGGGTGTGGAGCTGGGGGCCCCAGAGACCCTGTAGGACCCCCACTTCAGCTCGGCATCCTGCAGCATCGCCATGGCAACCTCTCAGCCGCAACCACTTTCCCAAACATCCCCCGCCCACCCCACCCCCCAGGCCCTGCTCTTAGCTGAGCTGAAGCTGAGAAGAGCCTGAGTGACAGCAGAATGGGGCAGGAAGGAGGGGTTCATCAGCTGGCTGGCCTCGGCCATCCTTCCCTCTCTGGACTCGGTTACTCCATCTGCAAAATGGAGGAGCCAGAATGGGTAAGGCCCCTGTAGAGCAGGACAGCCATCTCCAGCCTGGATTGGCTGAGCCAGCTGCTAGTTAACCTGTGAGGGCTAGGGGGTGGGACAAAAGGACAGGGCTTTCTGGGTTCTTCCACGGCCCGGCCCAGAGAGGCTGGGCCTCTGGCCCAAGCTCACACAGCAAAAGAGGAGGAGCAGGCTGGAAGGGAGAGGGGCTCTGCCACAAGACGGCCAGCTGGAGACGCCACAGTGGGTGACCCAAGGTGACCGGGGGCTGAGCCGGCCCCCACCTCTGAGCTGCATTATTTATAATACCCGGAGCTTGGAGCTGAGCAACAGCTGGGGCGCTGCCCCTCCAGGGGGCACATGCCACAGTGGAATGGAGAAGACCAGGTGCCTCCTCAGGGAAGACCCCTGGGGTCCCTGGCGCCCTCCACAGCTGGCTGGGGCAGAGGCTGAGGTGGGAAAGGGGCAGCAGCTCCATCCTTTCCCTCCCTGCCCCCTCTCCCCTCCACTCCTCCAGGCAGGCAGCGATAGGATTACTTCTGCATGACTGCCCGCTCCACGGGGTTCCAGAGACCCTCCTGCCTGCAGCAATCTTTAAAATTCCTCCAGCCCAACCTCGCTCCCTTTCTCCCCGCAGTGAATGCTCCGGCGTCTACCGCAGTGTGCCCGCCACTGCCACCACCAAGCAGGCTGGGGGCCAGGTCCCTGGCACCTATGGGCAGAGGTGGTCCGGTCCTCAGAGTGTATATAGTCCAGCGTCTCTCAGAACCCTGAGGCCCAGGCCCTGGCCCATCCCCTCCGACCCCCAGTGCTGGTCCAGCCCCGCAGAGCATGGCTCAAGCTGGGAATCAGGCTTTCTAGTTGCACCAAGGCGGATGGGCACATGCGTGCAAACACACCTGATGGGTCTTGGCATGTCTGCCCACGTCCTCTGCTGCCAGAACCTAGTTGCCCCCACCTCTGCTCTGACCCCCCTTCTACCTCACCAATCCCCTGCTACCCCTGGGGTGGGCAGACAGCTGGGCCAGGCCAGAGTCTGTGGCTCCCCAGGGCAAAGAGGCAGGCAGGAGATCGATCCACTGAATTTTTTAAGGCTCTAATGGAGCCTGCATCCCAGGACTTGGGGCCTGGGACGCAGGCAATGTCTTGGGGACCCCTCCCTCAGTATTGCAGTTGCTTCCTCTTTCAGGTCTTGGGGGTCGAGGGAAACTTTCTATGAGCCTTTCCCCAGCAAGAGAAGAGGCATGAGGGGCCCCTGGGAAAGACATGGGATGTTGGGGGGGGGGGCTGTGAGCAATACCCAGAGCACCCCCCCCCAAATCTCCCCAGCCCTAATGCAGGCAGAAGCAGCTCAGCCTCTAAATCACTCCCCTCACGCTGCCCTCTGAGGCGGATTCTGTGCATCTGTAATTAGGGGGTGGAACAGATGGTGGAGATTCCGTTTAAAATCATGCATCTAGTAAAGTAACCTTCACTGTCGGAACTGACTCCCAGGGAGACCAAGCCCCGAAGCCAGATCTGGGGGGGGGGGGCAATGAAGGTGGGGGGGCAGGGAGTATGTCAAGCCAACACCTCACCCATCTCTCTCCCTGAAGCCCCAGGCCCAATGTCCCTCTCAGGTAAGCCAAGGTGGGGGGGGTTGGCAAGCACCTGAGATTGTGCAGGCTGGGGGTAAATCCCCCTGCACCACCCCCCCCCCCCACACAACATATATGCCGGATCCAGGGCAAAGCTGTGTACTCAGAGTTCTTGGCTGTGAGACCAGGGTGACCAGGTGCCAAGAGCCCCCAAAGAGGCTCCAAGCCCCCAAAGCCCAGGCCAAGGTGTCCAGAGCCCAGGGTCTCGGGTGGGGCAGCTTTGAACCAGATGTACAGGCTCACTGTCCAGGAATGAAAGGCCTGGGGCAGTGAGGGAGGCGGAGGTGCCTCCCCAGGCAGAGGAGGCCCCGGGAAGTCGGATGGGGGGGGGGTGCTGGACAGCAGAGGAGAGAGAGTACACAAGAGTGAGCAAGGGTGTGTGTGCAGGGATGACTGAAGCTGTCTGGGAGGGTGTCTGGGGGAGGGGGCCCCCCAGAGCAGAGGTGGGGGGGGAGCCGTGATGGAGAGTGCTGGGGGCGGGGCATGTTTGGGGCTGGGAGTGAGGGCTGCAGAGCAACTGAGGTGGGGTATGCGACAGGGCAGGGAAGAGCCGCTTGTGGGCTCTGGGGGGGTGAATGGGCTGTCACCAAGCTGCTGCTATGTGTGCCTGGAGAGGTGTAGGGCTGTCCCTGGGCCCCTGGATGGCTGAGGAAAGGGCTGGGGCTTACTGGGGATATACAGAGGACTGCCTGTTGGGGTGCTGGGTCTATGGGGAGTATGCGTGTATGTGCATGCCTGCGAAGGTACGAGAAGCTGGGGGGACATCATCTGTTTAAAAGTATACTAGAACTCAAGCCATGTCTGCGTGTCTGAGGTAAACGGTGTGGCTGCAGGTAGCGTCCTTGTGTGAGTGGGTGTTGAGTGGGCAGTGTGCGTATGTGTGATGTGGGTGGGGGGAAGTTGTGTGTTTGGAAAGGTGTAGGGATTGGATTGGTGTGTTTGGGGAGGTGCTGGGCTGCAGGTGGGGGAAACATTAGGGCTGCAAGGAGTCTGTGTATGTGTCCGGTGAGGTGTTGCTGCTCTGAGAGTTTGAGGAAGTGGAAGGTATTAGGGCTGCAGCAGGGTTCTGGGGGGATCTGGGCAGGTGCCGGTTTAAAGAGGGACTTGCTAAGTGTGTGGGTGTTGGGTCTTGGGTGTTTGGGAGTACGCTGGGGATCATAACAACCTGGGTTTGGGTTCACTACTAGGGCTGTATCTATGTGTCTCTGTGGGGAGGTGTGTGGCAGTTGTGTGTTTGGGGGCGTGACGGGGCTGTGTGTGTATATGGGGCAGCTGGATGTCAGAAAAGTAGATTATGTGGAGAGGTGGTATGTTTGTGGAAGTGTTGGGGCTGTGTTATAGGTGGGGCAGTTGTGTATTCAGGGGTGTTGGAGCTGTGAGTAAGGGAGGGGCACTGTATATTCGGGTGCTGGGGGCTATAGTTGGGTCCCTGTGCTCAGACACGTGATGGGGCTGCGGGAGGACAAGTGTCCCTCCGGGGAGATGATGGGCAGAGTCCTAACCTCTGCTCAGAACTGCCTGCGAGAACCCCTCTTCTGGGGGCGGGGATGCCTGCCCACCCCCAGACCCTGTGCGGGGGTGTGGAGAACAGAGTGGGGGTACGGGGGGGGGGGTTGTCCATCTGTCTCAGCCTGTGCCCAGGCCAGAGGAGCAGAGCCGCCTCCTCGCTCCCTGGGGGGCAGCAGCGGATCTCAACCCACCCATCTGCCTTCAGATGGTTGAGGCAGGAGCCTCCACAAAGCTGCCTGGAGGGCATCACTGTGTTTGAAGAGGCACAGGCTGGGGGGTGGGGGGAACTGCACAGCAAACAGTCCTCATGGAGGCTCCTTTGAAAACCACTGACGCCAGGAGAGAGGAAGAGGGAGGACAGGGGCGGGTATGTCTGTCCTTGTGCGTCTGTGTGGGTCAGTGCCCAACTGTGAGCCTTGGAGCCCCTTTGCATGTGTTCATGCTGATGGCCTCTGTTCAAGCGGCATCCTGGCCTTGGAAAACAGCCCTCCAGCCCTGGCTGCAAGCTCACAGCCTCACACAGGCAGCTACCCCTGTGCACACTGCCTACACCCCCCTACACCCCCGCACCTTCACATCTGCATAACACTGCACCCTCACATACATGTAGCTCACCCCCAGGGCCCTGTACCCTCACGCACAAGTGCTACAAGTCCCTACACCCACTAGGTACACTCCCACTCTGCGAAGCCAGGTTTCGCACCTGTCACATATACATACATGCGCATGTACATACCTGCCAAGTAGCTATCACACATACACCCACAGAGTCCACGCACCTTGGATCTCCCCGTCGCACCCACATCTCCCACCTCACACGCGCTCCTCTCTCACACACACAGCAGATACTTGCCATCTTGTACCTATACACATGTGCCCATGTGTGTGTACGTGCACACGCTCACCCTGACCAACTTTCAGACAGCTCTTTGACACCACCCAACCCACCAGCCAACTCCCTAGGAAGACTCCCAGTGGCCGAGAGGGCCGCCAGCCTCCCCACCCTGCCAGCTGGGAAGGACGGGGAGGGCATACCACCCCCCCACCCCGACACCTGCGAACACTGATCTTCACCTCCAGAAAGAGCCCTCCCTCTGCTCCGGCATGAGTGCCACTGTGTATGGGTGAGAGCGTGACTGCGTGTGTGTGCGTGTCAATGTCCTGACATCCCGTGACGAGGCATGTGTGTCACTGCCTATATGGGTAAGGAAGCACAGGCATGAATTCCCCAGTTACGTTTCTGAGACGTGGGGTGAGTGCAAGGGTGAGATTCATATGTCACAAAGTGTGTGTGTGTGTGTGTGTGTGTGTGTGTGTGTGTGTGTGTATAGATATGAGTATGGGGGTGCATTTACACAAGGAGATGCACACCCAGTGAGTGGTGAGTGTGACGTTTTCTGACACAAGAGGGGTGTCCACCCTGGAATAGGGGTCAGAGCTGGGGAAACTGCTCCAGCAACTCCTTCCCCCACAAAAACAGCAGGGAGGAGGGGGTCTCTGCGCGCTTCTCTCTTTCTTGTTCTCTCTCTTTCTCTCTGACCTCTTTAGCAGCTGGAAACTGAGCCGGGGGTGGAAGGAATGGAGACTTGGCTGGCCCAAGGGTTTGGGGAGGGAAGCAGGAGAAAACACCTTCCAGATTCTCATCAAATCCCTGTTTGTGGTCTGTAGCCTCAAGCCTCTCCGCCTCTCCCCTCTCTCTCTCCGTCTGGGTTTCCCCCTTTCTTTATCTCTTCCTGTCTCTCATTCTCTCCCCATGTCTCTCCTCCTCCTATCTCAGTCACCTCATCTCCCTTCTGGTATCTCTGTGTCTCCACGTCTCAGTCTCTCTGTTTGTCTCTCCCCAGGCCCTTCCATTTTTCAGACTCCTCCTCTCTCTGCCAGCACCTCTGTCTGTCCGTCTCTCCCTGTCCTGGTCCATCTGTCCGTCTCTCTCCGTCTGCCTGTGCGTGGGTGTCTCTGTCCATCTGTTCCACCACCCATCTGTCTGGTTGTCTGTGTTAGTCCTTCTAAGGGTGCCCACTCGCTTCCCAAGGTACCCTCCCCCAGGTCAGCAAAGGCCTCTCCTGGCTCAGGGGTGGGGAGGGGATGCAGAGCTGCAGCTTCTGGAAGCTTCAGTAGCAGCTGGGCTGAGCTGGGAGTTCGGGGCTAGCCAGCTGCAGAAGCAGCCCCTCCTCTGGGCTCCCAGGCCAAGGACCCCAGAGCAGAAAGGGGAGAGAAAGCGGGGCCTCACTGCAGCTGAGTGTATGTATGTGTATGTAAGGGGGGAGGCAGAGGGCCTCACTTTACCCTCACTTCACCAACCCCTCTACCAAATCGGGGCCAGGCAGGAGAGGGATCCTCAGTGCCCACCTTTCTTGTCCTCTAGCCAATGGCAGAGATGCTGGGATCCAGGAAGGAGGGGTTGGGGGGGTGCTAGGTCTTGGGAGAAGGAGGGCCACAGCTTCTTGTCAGCTGGGTGGGAGGGGGGTCCTTCCCTCCTCTCTTCCAGGCAGTCCCTGGGGATGGTTCTAGTTCTGGTCTCAGCTCTAGGCATGCAGGGCTGCACAGGCAATTCTCACTGGCTCCCACAGGGGTTATTCCCACCTCCCAGCTTCTCTAGAGCCTTTGACCCATAGGGATATAGGGGGAATATAGCAGTATCTCCCCCTCCTCAAGTGGAGGTTGGTTCTAGACATGTGGGCACTGTGATCCTGTCTAGGCACTGGCCATCCTGAGAGGCCCCAGGAAGCTCACCTACCATTGCCAGACCAGCACCTCATCCTTTCTCTCTCTCTCGCTCTCTCTCTCTCTCACACACACACACAGTGCACCCCAGCATTCCTGGCCTGCACCCCCACACCTCCACTTGGTAACTCAGAGGACTTAAGAGGGACAGTGACAGGCTCCCAGAGTACCTCCAGCTCACGGTCAGGAGCTAGAAGTGACATCCATCCCTCAGGACCCTCCTAGTTGGCTCTGTGCCCCCTACTCCCTCTCCAAGAATAGTCCAAATCCCACAGGCTCACAGGGGATGGGGAAACTGAGGAAGGGAGGGGAGAACACAGTTATTCCTCCTGAGACCTTGGTGTGGAATCCTAGGGAAAGAAAGGGACGCTGACCTACCACAAGCAAAGTCCGTATTGGCTGCTCCCTCCGCATAGCCCTACCGCTGGGTCAGGGCCAGAGGCTGGCTCCCTCCCTCTAGAGCTCTCCTTGCCCCCGGCTGGGCCCCCTCCCTCTCTGAGCTTCTGAGCAGTCCTCCCTGCCCTCTCCCTCCCAGCTCTGGCTCTCTCATCCTCAGCTCTTGGAAGCCTGACTCACTGTTTCCCCTCCTCTCTCCCCTCCCTCCCTCTCTCTCCCGGCAGCGGCGCCTCCCCCTCCCCTGGGGGGGCTCTGGCCACAAGGGTGCCCGCCTGCTCCTCTCTCCGGGCTCTAGTCCCCCACTGCACCCAGGAGGCCCCCTGCAGCTGTTCCTATTCTCTAACTACAGAGTGGTAGAGTGCAAAGAGCCTAGGTCCCAGGCCTGGCACTGCTGAGTATTTGTGACCCTGGGCAAATGGCTCCCTTCTCTAGACTTGGTTTTCTCCTGTCAAACAAGGTTGGGGGAGGGGGTCCAACTGGATGATGCCCCTGACGTCTCTAGAACCCTAATGGTCCCTGCCTTTAAAACCCCACGTGCCTCCTGGCCTAGAGTGTGTGCACAACCTGTGGGGCATTGTACCTGCCTCAGGCCCCGCCCCCAGGTCCAAAGAATAGCTCTGCTCTGTTCCCAGACATTTGGAAAAGGCAGAGAAGAGCCGCTGCCCTGGGCACGACCATTAGTCAAGTGACCCCTGGAATCCCCCTGTCTCCCTATTCTCCCTCCTCCTGTGAGAGTCTTTCCCTCTCTCCCTATTCCACCTGTCCTCCTCCCTCTTCCCAGAGACATTTGCTTGTCTCTCCTCCAAAAACAACGCCTCATCATTTCAGGCTGTAGGGTCGGGAACAGCACGTGCCTAGGCCTTCTTGGTCCCCTGGGCCCCACCTCCAGGGGCTGTGATACTGGCTCTTCTCCTTGCCTGTTTGCTCTCTCACCCCCTCATCGCTGGCTTCTGCCACCATCTTTCCCTCTCTCCACCTGGCATGTGGCTGTCCAGGTCTCTCTTCTCCCCCCACTCCCCTCCCCCAGCTCTCTCCCTGGGGCCGGGGCGGGGGGTGGGGGGGGCATATGCTGGCATTAGCAACAATGTTATCCTTCCTCCCTCCTGCGGTCCCCATCCTGGCTTCGCCCTCTCCAGAGCTGTCCCAAGAGACCCAGGGGACCCAGAGACAGAGCTGGGCTCCATCCCATAATAGTGAGTCTGCTTGACCTCACTCAACCAGACCAGAAGAGTCTGGTCATCTGGTATGAAGGCATGGCATGGCACCCCCTGGTCTAGGGTGACTGGCATGAGACGCAGAGCTCTGTATTCCACAAACAAACAAAAAAGTTGGCCTGGGGGTGGGACATCGGGGGTTTGGAGGGAAATGAGGGAGATCAGGTTTGCCTGGAGAAAGCCCCTATCCAACTGGGAACAGAAGCAAGTGGAGGGAGTGGCTCAAAGTCAATGCTCTAGACTGATCTGAGAACCAGCAATGTCCCTCTAGGGCTCTGCGAATCCACAGCAGCAGCAACCCCCCCCCCCCTTTCCCACAAGTTGCCAGCCAGGGACACTTGGCCCCTCCAGCCTGCAGAATAGCCACAACCTCAGGTGGAGATCCCATCCCTTAATCTCCTGTAGGGTCCAAGGCCAACCTCCCAACAGTACACCTCCACTTAGCTCGGCAGGGCGTCCAGAAGCCTCCCTGCCAAGATCTAAGCAGGTGGAATGGGGGAAACAGCCCCCCAACTCCCAAGCCCCCTCATCCAAGTCCCAGTCAAGGGCTGGGAAACAATGCAAAATAATCATGGACCACACATACTGCCAAACTGAGAAGCAGCACTGTCCATCCACAGCACCTGGGGGTGTGGGGCTCCCTGCCCCCCGACCCTGTTCCAGACCCCCCAGCCCAGCAACCGTAATAAACAGCAAGCTCTTTTTCTTTATGACACCAAATTTCTCCAAGCCCAACAGCTCCTTCCATCACTACCTCAGCCATAGATCACATTAAAAACTCACAGAGGGCAACTTAAACACATCACATTTGTTTCTCTCTATATTATTTCAAAAGTAACGGCATTAAAAATGGATTTTACTACAGAAAATAAATATCAGCACGTGGGCCCGGAGCCCAGGCAGGAGGAGGGAGCCCACCAGGAGAATGTCCCCGAGGGCTTGGGCACAGCTTAGGCACTGACCAAGGAGGTGACTGTGAGGCCAGACAACACCCTGGGGAATAGAGGGGATGTTTGGGGAGGGGGCGACACCTGCCCACCCCACACCCGCCCCAGTGCCAGACCAAGAGAAACAAGAGTCACTGGTTTGGACTGGGGCCCACTGGTCCCCCTAAGCTCACACCCTCACGGATCTCTGTAACCTCTGAAGGGTAAGAGCTCTGGGGCAAGAAGTTCACCAGTCTCTGGGGGTTATTCCAACTATTGACACAGCAGGAGAAAAAAAAATGAATTCAACTTACTATCCAGTTTGATTTTCCATTGCTATAAAAATAAATATACATCTGCTCAAAGGAAGGAGATGGCAAGCAGCGTGCACATGCCACCTGGGGGGTCCCCCCACAGCTCACCACCACAACCCAGCCTCCAAGCCAAGGGTGGGGGGGGATGGACAGACTGGTAATCTTTCACTTAAAAGCCCCAGCTCACACAGTTACACACACACACACACACACACACACACACACACACACACACACGGGGCCACAAGGAACAGGAACAAGCCAACAATAGAAACACCCCAAATACTCCTGGCAGGACTCTGCCCAGGCCCGGGCACATGCCCCCGCCCCGCCAGCAGCAGCAGCAGCAGCAGCGGACAAAATGTGGCCACCCTGACCCGGAGGCAAAGCTTGTCCTCACACCCTGAGCTCTGCCCAGGGAGCTGGGGCCAAGTCCCGCCTGACACCAACTGGTCCGGCGGGAAACGCCTGCCCAGCCAGACAGGCACAGGCCCCCCAAGGGTCCCTCCTTGTGCTCAGGGACCAGGCTGGTGCAGCCTGGCCCTGCCTCCCAGGGTGACGCCTGGGCCCAAATTCAGCTGGCCCTGCCAGTCAGGCACTGGTGCAGAACCGAGGGCACCAGGCTCAGCCCCTCCCAGCCCAGCCCCAGGGCCCCCAAGCTAGGAGGGAGGGGGGACTCCCCACCCCTCCACATCTGGCCCTGGCCCCCAGGGTCTGCGGTAGAGAATTCCCGCCCCCGCTTCTCTCTCTCTCTCTTTCTCTCTCCCTCCTCCCGCTCTGTGCCCGCTGCCCGCCTCAGGGACAGCCCCAGCTCCCGCCTCCGGCCAGCAAGGCCCACATCCTTCCTCCCTCAGCTGGCCCCTTTGCCTGGCAGGAGGCTGGGGGGGTCAGGCTGCTAGGGAACCCCTCCAGCTCCCATCAGTCCTCATCCCCAGCCCCCAAACTCTGGGTTGCTGTCCCTTTTCCTGTAGAACAGGAAACAAGGTTATTTCCTAGACTCAGAGCCAGCCCCCTGCCCCTCTGGCTCTGCCCGGGGACCAGGACCCAGCAGGAGAAGGCGCACTCAGCCAAAAGGCACAGGGATTCAGCAATTCACCCCCAGCTTCGGGCCCAGGGGGCTGACAGCTGTCACTCAGCACCCCACCCCCTGGGGAAGAGGGGGCCCGATTCAATCAGAGCCCCAGAGGAAACGCATTGATAGGCGATTATTTATTTATTTATGCAAAAGTGAGCCGACTTTGTTCGCCAGGTAACCGGGCATGCGGCCCAACCCCTCCGGCCCTGGCCACCCCCAAATCCCTCCTCCGCCCCACACCCCCTCCGGGTCATTAGGTCCCCGCCCCTCAACTCCCAGAGCACCAGCGGAACCTTGGGATTTGGGGGTTGGAGGGGAGGGGCTCCTCCCTCCGCAGTCTCCCCCTTTCCCAGCGCCGTTCCTAAAATCCAGCCTTGTTCTCCGCTCCCACGGTCCCCCCTTCATTCCCCCCCCCCACATTCTCAGCAAGCTGGAGAGCAAATTGCAGTTTTAAATCCAAAGACCGAGGGAGGAGGAAGGAGGAGGGGGCGCGCGGCAGCGCTGGGCGCGCACCTCGCCCCCGAGCCGGGGGAGCTGCGGGGCGGCCAGGAAACCCGAGAACCCCCCCTCCCCACCCCCCCTTCTCGTCCACCTCCCCCTCCCCCTTCCCGGCGCTGCCTGCCAGGCTTCGAGCCGAGCCCAGCCGAGCCGCGGGCCCCGGTGGAAACAAAGACCGATCGCACCGCGGGCACCGCAGCCACCGGGTCCCGCGGACCGGACCGGGGCGCGCGGAGGGGGCGCGGGCCCCCCCCCCCCCGGTGCGCTGCACAAAAGAGCCCGGCCGGCCGGTCCCCAGCGGGGTCTAGGGCTGGGGAGGAGGCGCCACTCACCGGAGTGCTGGGCTGCCGGCTCCGTGGGTCCGAGCCAGGCGAGGGGCTTTGGGGGGCGTCTGTCTTCCGGCGGCGGCAGCGACGCGGGAGCCCGGCTGCTGGGGAGAGGAGTCGTGGAGGAGCCCTGAGCCGCCCGCCGTTGCTGACAGCATGGCTCGCGTCTCGGCTCACATTCTCCGCCGCTAACTCCGCTGGACACGGCCCCCCGCTCCCGCGGCGCCCCCCCCACCTCGATCACTCCTTCGCTCTCTGTGCCCCCCTCGCTCCCCCCGCCGCGCACACACTCTCACAGCCCTGGACACCCCCGCCCCCACCCCCCCATTGCAAACCTGGGAGGGAACGCGCCCCGCGTAGTCCTCCTCCTGCTCCTCCTCCTCCGCCCTCCTCCCTCCCGCTCTCTGGCTGTCTGTCTGTCTCTCTCACTGTCTCTATCTCTCGCTCTCTCTGCCTTTCTCTGCTTTCCGAGCTGGGTGGGAAAAGGAAATGAGGACAGAAAGCAGACGCTGGCTTTGGGTGGTGGTAGCTGGATTCCCTCTCTCCCTCCCTCCTCCTCCTCCCCTCCCTCCTCCTGCCTTCTGCTCTCTCCGCTGCGAGCGGGGCTGAGCGCAGCCTGGCGGGTGGCTCGCTCTGCCCGCCCGCCCGCCCGCCCGCCTGTCTGTCTGTCTGGTCTGCCTCGCTCGCTCCCTCCCTCCGTCTCTCGCCCTCGCCCTGCCTGCCTGCCTCTCTCCGTCTCCGCCGCCGCCGCCGCTGCCTCTGCGAGCTCGCCTTACCTTCGCCGCTCACCATCCGGAACCCCAGGGGGGAGCGCGCGCGCGGCACGCCGGGACTTGTAGTCCCCACCCCGGCCGCTCAGCGAGCGGGGCGGGCGGGGCCGCGCCGGCTGCTCCGACGGCGCGGCCCTGGGCCCGCGGGGACAGCGCGCGGGCCCTTCTGGCGGGGGTGCGTCCTCGTTTACCAAGGGTGCTGGTTCTCCCCAAGGATTAGGGATGTTTCCCACATTCCTTGTTCTCCGCGGGAGGCTCTGGCTCGAGCGAAGGTTGCGGGTGGGAGCGAAGGGGCGGGGTCTGAGAATGGAATGAGTCGAATAGGGAATCAAGGGATTAGCCAAAGGGCCTGCGACTTTCTGGGGCGCCCCAATTAAATGATAGACGGAAAACAGAGAGGGGAGGACTCGCTTTCTGAGTCTGGGGACGTTCTTCGTCTCTGAAAAGGCTTCCTATTGAGTAAAGCACAACGGTTTTTGACGGGAGGGCTGCTCCAGAAACCTCAAAGCCCACCACTGCTTCCTCCTCATTCAGGGACCCCCGTCCCAAACTCTGAGCTCTGGGTTTAGCCCCTCCACCTCCTAGTTTTCCTAGAAGTCCAAGGGCGGCCAGGGCACCAAAGTCCTGGATAATCAACAAATGGCACCCCTCCCCCCTTCCTGAATTCTACTGAGCATTTTGGTTTTTTCAGGAAGCAAGATTCGCATTCAACAGTTCAGAACTCCTGCTGCGGCCAGGGGGCTGGGTTCAGCACTTTCACCTACCTCCTCTTCAGGTCACATCTGTTATCCAGCCCCTAGCTCTGGGCCCCCTGCCTGGCCTATCCCCACAGATGGGAATGTGCCCTGCCTGGGCCTGGTTACCGAGGGGAAGTAGCTGGACAGCCCAGGAAGGAAAACTGCTGCTGCTGCTGCTGCCATTTACTGGACACAGCAGGACCCTTCAGTCCCAAAAGGACCTGGTGAAAGGGTGCTGTTACCATTTCCACTTTAGGGATGAGGGCAGTGAGGCTCGGGTCCCCTCCTTTGGAACTGGTAGAGCCCAGGCAGACCAGGCAGGAGTTGTCTGATCCCAAAGCCCACTTCTTAATCTCTGGGCCATGACAGGCAGTTGTGACTCCCAGGTCTCTGTCTGACCTTCATTCCCAGCATCTGTGTATCCTCCCTCAGTACTTTAATTCAACACATGTTAACTGAGATATGCAGGGCTCACAGGGGACACCAAAATGAATAATGCAGGATCACTGTCCTGTCCTCAGTATCTACCAACATCAGCCCCGACTGGTACTCTGCTAGTCCCATTTCATCTGTGTGTCTGACATTCCTTTGCCCTGTGTCTGCTGGCTTTGTCTGTCTTGCTCCATGTCTGAAGTTCCTCCAGCAGTGCCTTTGTCCTTGGCCCACCTGTTTCTGACTCCTCCTTTGGCCCTGCCGTGTGATGGCCAGCGTGTGACAAAGGCAGGTGGTGACATTTCACCAACTGTAGCTCCCTGTCACCACCTTCCCTACACCTCTTTAGGACAGTCTGAAACCCCCAGAGGGCAAAAGAAGGGGGTTCTGGGGGCCACTCTCTATTGGCCCTTTGATGGGGGAGGGCAGGGAGGGCAACGGCAATGAGACAGACCTAGGACTCTAAACAGTGCACCTATTGATCTGGCATCATGGGGCTGGCATGGCCAGCTGGAGAGGCCCCCATTTGGGAGCAGCTCCTCTTTGCAGGCAAGCCTTGGGTTCAAAGATTTATTCATTGAATGGGAAGTATTATAAGGTCAGATATTAATGAAAGCAGTGGTTTAAGTTGTTAGGGGCCCATGGCAGGTCCAAAGCCTGATTCTAAAGTTATCACAAGTAGATGAGGCTTTTTTGCATCTTGCTCTAACTGGTCCCCCATGGGAGCGACTTTAGCATTGGGAGGGTGGAAGAGGCTCAGGTTTCCCTTTCTTTTACACCTGCCGCCCCCCCCCCCATCCTTACTCACTAGGCTTTGCCACAGAGCTGAAGATCCCACCCTGTCTGAATCAAGTGTTGGGAGGAAGTTGGGTGGGGTAGTACCGGATGGTTTAGGGGAGATGAGAAACCCCAGATAGATTGAGATGAAGAGGAATTCGCGAAAGACATGAGAGGTTTAATGACGAGGTGCAGAGGGGAAGATCAGCTGGGCAGGCCATGGCAGAGAGGAATTGAAGTTACGTTGTGTCTCCAAGCATGCACCTTCCACCCCAGGCTGCTTCAGGCTGTCCCCTCCCCAGAGAGGGTGGGTACTTTAGCACCTAAGGTATTGAACATCACTGGAAGCCGAGCATTACCAGGTTTTCCAGTCATTTGGAGGCTGGTGTTTCTCTTGGAGCTTCTCTAAATCGCGTTCGGTGTGGGCGGTGGGGGTGGGGGGGGGGGGTCTTCTCAGACAAACTCAAACTGATTCTTCCCATGGGCTGCTGCTGCCACCTAGTGTCTAATCTCCATGCCTGCTCCAGTAGCGGCAGTCTGAAAGGGCTACCCAGTCCTCTGAAATAGTGTCATGGTCACTACTGGCTGGGCAGGGGAGCTGTAAGCTCCCCCCGCCCGCCCCGCCCCCCAAGAAGGCAGATGTGAAGAAGAGGACCCAGGTTCTGGAAGAGTCTGCATCATCCCTTTCTGGGCTCAGCTCACTACAACCACTTCTGTTTTAATGTACGCAGTAGGTGGTATACCTAGACCCTAGGAAGTAGAGGGGAGAGTCTAGGGCTAAAACCGTGTGGCCAGACAGTTTGGAGGCCATGTGGGAATAGGAACCAGACAGATCTGGTTCTGCTTCTGCTTCTACTTGTGTGTCCTTAACCTCTCTGAGTCTCAGTTACCACATGTGTAAAATGGAAGAGTAATTCCTTCCCTGTCTTACCGGCACAGCCAGGGAGATTTACTGGGCACAAGAATTCGCTTTGAAAACTCACAAGGGCATGCTGAGGGATTGAGTCATGATAATAATAATGACAATAAATGAGAGGTCACAGCAGTCTGGAGCCGGGCCCTTGGTTGTTGGGGCTCATGGGAAGGGCAGTGTGAAATGAGCCTTGGGTAGGGATGGGCACTGCCTTCCCTGATGACAGAAGTTCTGGGCCTAGCCTCACACTTGGAGCTCACCTCAGGGGAGGTGTGGCTTGTTAGAGGGTGGTTCAGCCCAGTCCACAGAAGGAGAAACTGAGTCCAAGAGAGGTTGAGGGACTGTTCTAAGTCTCTGAGCCAGAGATCCAGGATCAAGAGGCCCATTATGGCCTTGGTCTTCCCCTCCCCAGGATGGGAACAGCTCAGAGCTGGGGCCCAAGAGACCATGGAAGCAGGAAGCCCCGCCTATCATGGTACAGTGGGAACTAAGGCCCCCAGGCCCCCATTATCCCTCCTCCTAGGCTAGCCCCACCCCCTGCAAGTCCTCCCACATTCCTCCAGGCAACAGGAAACCCCAGCTGCAGTCCAGACTTCAAACAGCTCCTCCCTCTGGGCAGGGGGTGTGGGAGGAGAGGCCAGAGGCCAGAGGGCAAAGGTCAGCTTTGTTCCTGCTGGAGGTGATGAAGGACGCTGGGGGGAGGAGGGGGACACAGAAGGGGGCAGGGTAGGGTCCTTGACAGCCACACTGCGTGCACGTGCGTGTGTGTGTGTGTGTGTGTGTGTCACTGTCAGCCTATGTCTGGAGGTTAATGTGTGTCCTTGGTTTCCCTTGGGCTTGTGTACCTGAGTTATGCGTCTGAGTGTACATCACTATGGAATTGTTCGTGGGTGCTCAGCCTGGGATCCCACTGACATGTCTGTAAGTGACATCACATGTATTGATACGTACAGTTCACAGACCTGCTCAAAGCTATGTCGTCTCCTATTAGTGTGATCTGGTGTAGTTCTTTGTGTCCGAAGGGATATCCCTCTTCTGACTCTTCCCCTGCCGCACCCCCCCGCCCCATTCCTTCCTCTGCATTGGTCGCCAAAGGGTTCATTCTGAACAGCGAATCTTTGTTACTGCCCCGCTCAAAATCCTGTGGTGTTCCATTGCCCAAGGCTTAGAATCCTAGCCTGAGCACCTGGCAGACATGACCACTGCCTACCTGGCTATCTTCATCTTTAGCTACTAATGCCCCTGAAAATTTACACTCTAGTCACACCTCCCTAATTGTAACTCCCTGCACGGTCCCATTTCCTGCCTCTGAGCTCACTTAATTCTGTCGAGTCTAGAATGCCCTTCTCTTTCTTCTTTGCCAAGCAAACTTTCGCTCCTTTTTTCAAGTGTCTGGCGAAGCAACACCTCCACTGAGAAGCCTTCCAGACTTCTCCCTGTCCAACTGAGTCCTAACTATTCTCCCATACATTCTTTATTGCCATTTTCAGCCTGGGTGTGTCCCATTCATCTATCATTAAACTGTGAGCTCTCTGAGAGCAAGAACTGTGATTGATTTCCCATCCTGTGGTGGGAAGGTCCTGAAGGGACCTAGTCTCCCCATCCCAGGGGAAAGTTTCCTGGAGCTCTAGGTGTAGTACCCAGAGTGGACACGAGAGGGAGTATGGACATCACTGCAGGACAAACCTGGCGCTTTGGGGTGTGTGTGTGTGTGTGTGTGTGTGTGTGTGTGTGTGTGTGTATAAAATAGGGCGTGGGAGAGAACTACTGGAGTAGATAGTCCACTCAGCTCAGTCCTGGAACAATAGGATCGAGGATACACTCACCCCCAGTAAGTCCTGGCCACCCCCCCCAGATTTCTGCTCTGGCTTCTCTTCACAACTCAGGGGCCATATCTCTGGATTTCTGACCCTCCTACCTTTTGCCTCTGCTCTTCCAACCTTCTTCTGCCTGCCTCATCTGCACCCTCAATCCTCCCATACATAATTACTTGCACTTGCCTGACTTGGCCTTGCTCTACCATACCTCTGAACCTTTGCACATGCTGTTCCCTCCATGGGAGATGATCTCACCCTCTGGCTGCTTCATCAAGCAGATTTCTCGTTCACATCCTCAAAGAAGTCTCCCTTGGCCTCCAGACTGACCTTGCCCCTAAGTGTTGTAATTATTTACTGTTCTGCCTCCTGGACAAGACCAGCCTACAGGAGACATCAGTAAATGTCTGCAAAATTAATAAATGACTTAGTTCTGTTATGAACATAATCCTCAGCATATGTGGGGTTACTCCAGACTCCTAGCTGCACCATGCCCTCCCTGAAGTTGACTGTGGGTTAGTATTATACGTTTCCATGCTGCCCCATGAAATAAGGGAATGACACAGTAGGATGCATGAGATTTTAAGTCAAAAGGCTCAAATCCTGACTCTATCATCCAGCTGTATGACCTTGGGCGAGTGCTGTAGCCACTCGGAGTCTTCATTTCCTCTTTTGTAAAATGGGAATAAACACACTCGACCTCTTGGCGAGGATCAAATTAGATGATGCATGTGAAACACCCGGCATTAGTCAATTAGGTGTCCTCCTCCCCCACCATGAACTTGGAAATAAAATTGCCCTCTGAGTCTTAAGCCAGTAAAATCCACACAGCATCACGGAGGAGAGGAGCCAGGTGGGGGAGTGAATGAGGCGAGAGATGGTTTTGTAAACGACTGAAGAGTTTTGTGAACGGTGGAAACCCGCAATCAAGGTGACCCGCCTGTAATCTCAGGGAGGCAGGGCGAGGATGTGATTGAAATTGAGAAAACAGAGGCCTAATCAATTGCATTGTGCTCTATCTGAAGGGAACAGAAGGATGCACAGAAAAGGGGGTGCAAAGGAGAATTCATTCGGCTGAAGCAGAGGGAGGCACAGGGAACCAGCAGATACAGGGATTCCAGGCTCAGGTAGCTCTGGTCTCTGCTGAGGAGCAGTGAGGGCCTGGTAAACTCCAGGAGGTTCACTACCCTGCTGGGCCTTCACTGAAACTAAATGGGTATCCAGGTACCAGGCATAGCCCCATTGGATAGACAAGAGTAATCTGGTCCTAGGAGAAGACTATTGAGGCTAAGAACACTAATTTTGGGGTCAGAGGATCTGGTTCAAGCCCCCACTCAACTACTTAAAACTATTTACTCCACCGTGCCTCAGTTTCCTTATCAGTAAAATGAAGAAGATCAATAGCCTCCTCCTCATGGGGTGCCGTGAGGATCAGATGACAGCACGCACTTAGCAGGACGCCTGGTGTAGAATAAATAATTCGTAAATGGTAGCGACAAAGAGAACTAACGTGAGCTGGGCATTTTATTGCCATTTCACAGGTGAGGAGATTGAGGCTCGGAGAGATTAGTAACTTGGCCCAAGTCACAAAGCTAGTGAGTGGTGGAGGCAAGATTCACACCAGGCACTGAAGTTCCAAAGCTGTGCTCTTATCTGCTTACTCCAGGACAGGCAGAATCACTGGGCCTCCAGCTTGTGTGTCAGGCCCTTGTGAGTTTAGTCAGCCAGAGACTGGCTCTCAGGAAGCCATGGCCCGAGTTTGAGTGTGCAGAGCTAAGTGTCCTGCCCCTGTGACCACCTCTCAGCAGCCACTTGGCCTCTCTCCATCTTACTGCTCCCATTCAGCAGTCCCTAGCACAGGGCTGAGCACGAGGAACTCTCAATCTGCATTGGCCACCTTGTCCCCTTTTCTTAGGACACTCAACCTGGGGGCATTTCCAGGGAATCTTTCTACCGATATCTAGAGGGAGGAGGATCCTCCAAATACCTACCTGGGGCAGATAAGATCACTTTCCAAAGCCCAGAGTCTAGAAAGATCATGGGCCTTGGTATGAGACCCGAGTTCAAGTCCCAGCCCTGTCACGTGCACCTGTGTGAACTTGGTACATCATGTAACCCCTGAGCCTCAGTTTCCTCATCTGTAAATGGGGGCTAATCATAGCATCAGACTCAGAACCGGATTAAATGAAAAGATGGATGTAAACACATCTGGCATGCAGCAGACACTTAATAAGTGAGTTATTATTAGTACTATGATTTCTCCCAAGTCTGGCTGTGATCTCCGCCGGAACAGAGACAGGTCTTGTTCATGTTGGTTTTCCTGGGGTCGTGCCTAGCGTTAGGGCACTCTCTCACCTTCCCCTCCTCCCAGCAGCCAAAGCAGTCACACTCACCTTCCTCTGGCCACCATTTGCCCTAACAGAAGGGATTTTCATGGCTCAAGGATTCATATTATCACTTTTCTTATTTACAAAATCAATAAACACACACATGATTCAGAGAGGTGGTGAGCCCTCAGCGAGCCTCTCCCTCACCCTGGGCTTGGACCCCGGTCCCGGACTACGGTGTCCACCCAGCAGGAAAGACTTTCCCTGTCTTTGCAAAATACAGACACAAGAGAATTGAGTTGGAGGTGAATTCAGGGCGGGATGACAGGGTAAAAAAACAGGGATAGGAGGAAAATGAGGGAAAGGATATACAGTTTTATAAATAACTAGACTAAGTCTAAGCATTTCTGTTAGAGGAGAGGTGGGAAGAGAGTTGAGAGGTAGGGGTCTAAGTAGGAAGGGGAGAAACAGTGCTTGGGGCCAGAGTGAGGGATGATCTCCAAGTCTCGATTTACCCCACCTTTAAAATGAGTGGATTGGCCTCGATGGTGTCAGAGCAAGCAGGTTGCTCTGACCTGCTAGGACCCTGTAGGGTTCTAAGCCTGGGGCTTTGGGACCGGAGCCCTGGGGGTTGGAAGGGATTGGTGGGTACCCTAGAAAGGTGACTGATGCTCAAACAGGTTATGTCTGATCCCCAGGCTGGTACTGGGGTTCTGTGGAGGTGAAGTAGTCCTCAAGGAAGGACTGCAGGTACTCGAAGGTAGGCCTCTCCTCTGGGTCCAGACGCCAGGTCTGCTCCATGGCCTCGTACAGGGATGCTGGGCAGCCCGGAGGGCATGGCATGTGGTACCCATGCTCCACCTGTTCCAACACTTCCCGGTTATTCATGCCTGCAGGGTGGGGCTCTGTCAGTCAGGGGATCTAGCCCCTCCGGAAGAGGCAACCGGGAGGAAGCCCTTCCCATGACCCCCCACCCTTCCACCTCCCCACCCCAGCAAACCTGGGTAGGGAACTCGGCCCTTGCTGATGAGTTCAGTGAGCAGGATCCCAAAAGACCACACATCTGACTTGATGGTGAATCTGCCAAAGAGAGCAGCCTCTGGGGCTGTCCACTTGATAGGGAACTTGGCCCCTGGAGAGATTGGGAGAGAAGGGAAAGTCATTGAGGGGGTCCCTGGGAACAGCTGAATTAAGAGAATGGCGTGCAGGGGTGCCTGGCTGGCTCAGTTGGGAGAACAGGCGACTTTTGATCTCGGGGTCATGAGTTTGAGCCCCACGTTGGTTGAAGAGATTGTTTAAATAAACTTTAAAAAGAGAGAGAGAGAGAGAATGTTGTGCTTAGGATTGGGGGCCCTAAATAGAGAGGTCTCTGAGCATTACAGAAAGGACCTGGTATGCAGCCAGCACTTACTATGTATCTAGTATAGTATTGGGTACTTCACAAACATTGTAATAATTCTCTTAATACTAACAGCCAACATGTGTATGGCCTTTACTACATGCCCGCGCTGTTTTGTTTGTTTTGTTTTGTTTTGTTTTAAAGTTTTTATTTATTTAAGTAACCTCTACATCCAACATGGGGCTCAAACTCATGACCCCGAAATTAACAGTCGCATGTTCTTCCATCTGAACTAGCCAGGCCCCCCTGCCAGGCACTGTTTTAAAGTGATTTACATGCATTAACTCACTGAACCCTCACCAAAAAACCTGTGACGTAGATACTATTATTATCCACATTGTACAGATTTGGAAAAGGAGGCACTGAGTAGTTAAGTAACCTGCCCAGATCGCATAGCTTACAAGTGGCTAGGATTCGTTCCTGGGCATTCTAGTTACAGAGTTCCTATCGTTCCACTCTGTTGCCTGTCACTTGAGAATTACGGCAGTGCCTGGTGTATATCTGCTGGCTTCCTGTTGTCTGGACGTTTTCATTTTATAGATGAGAAAAAACAGCTCACAGAGGTTAGGTGACTTGCCCAAGGCCACTCGTCTGGTAAGTAAAGGAGCTGGGATTTGAACTCAAGAGTTGCCTCTTACACTACATCGGGATGGGAGTGCCCGGGATAGTCTGGGAGCGGGGGGAATCCCTGTGTATGTGGGGCCTTGCGGCAGCCCCTCGGTATAATAGGGAGTTCTTGGAAGGTAAGGAGAGACAGGCCACCTTGCCGGGGGTTGTACTCATTATCCTCAATGAGACGGGCCAGCCCGAAGTCAGCGATCTTGCACACCAGCCGTTCCCCAACAAGGATGTTGGCTGCCCTCAGGTCGCGGTGGATATAGTTCATGCGCTCCATGTAGGCCATGCCCTCAGCTACCTAGGGGGGCCAAGGTATGGATAGAAGGGAACATTTGTGGGTGGCTTGTGTGAGAGATCATTTGAAAAACCCACTTTCCAGATGAGGACACTGAGGCTCAGAGATGGGCAGTGCTCTGCGTCAGGTCGCACAGATGATCCCGCGGATGGGGCTGTACTTCCAGGGATAGGGTAGGTGCTCGAGGGCACAAGGATTTGTGGAGAATTAATAGGGGTGGAGTCTGAGATAAAGGCTGCTGCCTTTTACCTGGGCTGCCATGTCCACCAACTGGGGCAGTGTCAAATCCTGGCCCTCCTGGTCCTTGAGGAACTCCAGCAAGCTACCTGAGGAAAGGAACTCAGAAAACCAGCTGCAAGACTACCGCGGGTTCCAGGCCAGCCTTCTCTCGCTTGGCCCCGCCCCTGTCCAGAGCCCTTCTCACGGCGCTTGGCCCCGCCCCGTTCTCAGCCCTCTCACTTAGATCCGTCCCCACCCAGGATCCTGCCAGGTGCCTCAATCCCTCATAGGTCTCACCCAGGCCCAGGTCCCACAGACACCCGGACTCTGCCTACAGCTCATTTCTCGTCCTCCTCCGAACCCCTAGACACGTCCCACTCAGACTCCGCCCCAGATCCCGCCTCTTCACAGATTCGGTCTTTACTCGCCCAAGCCCCACCCACCAGCTGACACTCCCCGCCCCTCCCGCCCTGCCGCGGCCGAGGCTCCACCCCGCCAGACCTAGCCTCAGCCCCGGCCAGTCTACCTTGGCCCCGCCCCACTACCAGCACTCACGGCGGTTTCACCCATCCCGGCCTCGCTCTCTGACTCCACCGAGTCCCCTGTCCCGTCGCGTCACAGATCGCCACTCAGAACCCTCCCCTAGAGATCCCCATCTGAACTTCCTCCCAAATCCCGCCCTCCCAGACTCCGCCTCCCGCCCCTGCCCCTCACCGTGGCACATGAACTCTGTCACGATGTAGATGGGCTCCTCCGACACCACGGCGTACAGCTGCACCAGCTTGTCGTGCCGCAGCAGCTTCATGATCTGCGCCTCCTCCAGGAAGGCCTTCGGGGACATGGTTCCCGGTTTCAGCGTCTTCACCGCCACCTTCGTGCTGCCATTCCACATGCCTGCCAGGTGGCCGCGGTTCGTCAGCACCGGCTCGCCGACATCCCAAGCCCTCGCCCAGCCCCCGGGACCTCGGGACCTGCGTACCCAGCCACACGTCTCCGAAGCAGCCGGTGCCTAGCCGGCGCTGGAGCGTGATGGAGCTGCGGCTGATCTCCCAGGCGTCCTTGGCCAGGCCCATTGTCTGCGGCTTCATGGTGGTGCAGGCCGCTGTGAGCAGGTGGCATAGCCCATCGTTCACCTCTGAGGAGTGGGGTGGGGGGTGTTGAAGGTCACAGGCAGGCCAGGATGCCCCACACATTCCTCATCCCATCCCAGGCTCCCCCCAACCCCCCCTGAGATCAGTGGAAAGGAACTAGGCCACAGGTGAGGTCACAGGCTGGGGCAGAAGACAACCTGACCCACTGAGTAGGTGAACATGTTCCTGTCCAAGGAAGGAGGTGGCACCAAGAGGGAGAGATGATCCCTGCAGGGATGGGGTGGGGGTGGGGGTGTCCTTCCCATAGGAGGTGGCCTCCAGCTGGGCCTCCAAGGTTAAGGTGGGATTCTAACAGGTAGAAATGGAGTCAGGGATTCCAGACAAAGATGTGGACCTGAGGCCTTCCCCCTTCCATGGACCTCATCTTTGGCCTAATCAACCAAAGCAGAAACCTGAGCATTGATTCCCAGCTTCCTCTCAACCCATCAGCCCATCCTGCAAGTCAGGCCTGTTCAGCCTCCTACCCAGCTCGGACATTAGGGGGCACCCTTTGGACGTGGACAGCCTCACCCCTGTTTCCTCTGGAATCCTACAGAGCAGGATCCTGGGCTGGAAACCCAGAAACTGGGGTTCCAGTTCTGCCCCAGGCACTACTGCTTTGGGAGCCCCTTTCCTTCCCTGGGCCTAATTCTCAGCGGGTTGGTTCAGGGATCCGAAGCACACACCAGCCCTGAGGGCCAGCCTCACCAACGTAGTGCTGCACCAGCTCCTGCACGGAGTTGAACTGGGCCCGTGTGGTGATGTAATAGCCACCCGTGTCCAGCTTGCGGATTTTGTAATGCTTCACATGGTCGCCTCTGGCCTCGTCCCAATCTCGGATGGACAGGGAGTAGGCACCTGTGGGAAAGGGTCACCTTCAAGCCTGCTCTCCTCCCCACTCCTGATCTGGGAGCCCGAGAGGCTCAAATGCCTGAGGACTGGGAATGTGGATGGCCAAATCCCTTGAACCCGGTCCCAGTCTTATCTCTGCCCTCCCATCCCTGTCCCAGTCTGGGCCCTGGGCCTTGACCCAAACCCCTCGCCACTTCTCCTAGCCCCACCATAATAGCCCGGCTTCCCAGTTGCCCCTTCCCAGGACCCTACCTTTGGTAGTCTCACTCTCACGAACGAGGAAGGCCCCCCGGGCGTTCCCCGGGGAGAGCAGCTGCCTCTCCGCATCCTTCCTCCCGATCTTTCCAAAGTACCACCTGTTGGGAAGGGCCAGAAAGAGGCAGGTCCACCCAGTTCAACCCCCAACTCGGCCTCCTGTGGGGAAAAGCCACCTCAGGAGCCAAGATTCCAGCTCCTCACCCATGAAACGGGGCTCATACACCTGCTTTGCAGCCTGGTCATGAGGAGCATGGAGACAGGAATGTAGAATTCTTGGCTCACAGGAGTGCCCAATAAAGGTTAGGCTTCTCCTCATTCTCTGGGTTTCTCTTCAATTAAAATCGCGAGGACCCCCGTCGTCCGTGACCTCATCAGGGTGCCACCAGTCCCTTAATGCATCTCACTACTGATCCTCTAGGGGCTCATTTTGCAGATGAGGAACTTGAGGCTCAGAGAGAGGAAGTGACCTGCCCATAGGACTGGCTGATGAAGTCTACCTGCCCAGCCTAGTTCTTTTCTCACTACCCCGGCAATCTCTCAGATCCTTCTTCCCACACTCCTCCCTACCCCCAAACCCTTTCCTCCTGTGACTTCCACACGACAGCCACTCCTGCTTTTCTTCCCCTCTTTCTCACTGTTCCTGTCTGGCTCTGACTGCTGCTTTTCCTCCACATTCTTAAATTTGGATATTCTTGGGGCACCTGGGTGGCTCAGTTGGTTAAGCGTCGACTTCGGCTCAGGTCATGATCTCATGGTTTGTGAGTTCGAGCCCCGCGTCGGGCTCTGTGCTGACAGCTCGGAGCCTGGAGCCTGCTTCCGATTCTGTCTCCCTCTCTCTCTGCCCCTCCCCCACTTGTGCTCTGTCTCTCTCTGCCTATCAAAAATAAATAAAAATGTAAAAAAAAAAATAAAAAATTTTAAATTTGGATGTTCTTCTAAGTCTCAACTTCAACCTCAGGCCCAAGCATTCCTGCTCTCTCTTGGATATTCTTCCTGGGACCAAATGATAGCTTAAAAAAAAAAAAAAAAAATTGGCGGGGGCACCTGGGTGGCTCAGTCAGTTGAGTGTCTGACTTCAGCTCAAGTCATGATCTCACAGTTCATGAGTTCAAGCCCTACATTGGGCTTGCTCCTGTCAGTTTAGAGCCTGCTTTGGATCTTCTGTCCGCGCCCCCCTTCCCCCTCCTCTCTCTCTCCCCGTCTCTCTGTGTCAAAAATAAATAATTTAAAAGAAAATTTTAAACTTTATTTATTTTGAGAGAGAAAAAAATAAACAGAGCACACAAGTGGGGGAGGGGCAGAGAGAGGAGACAGAATCCCAAGCAGGTTCTGCGCTGTCAGTGCAGAACCTGACATAGGACTTGAACCCATGAACCTTGAGATCATGAAGTCAAGAGCTGGAAGCTTAACCGACTGAGCCACCCAGATGCACCCCAAATTGCAGTTTTTAAAAAATGTTTATTTTTGAGAGAGAGTGAGAGAGACAGAGTGCGAGCAGAGGAGGGGCAGAGAGAGAGGGAGACACTGAATCCGAAGCAGGCTCCAGGCTCTCAGCTGTCAGCACAGGGCCTGACGTGGGACTTGAACCCATGAACTGTGAGATCACGACCTGAGCCGAAACCAAGAGCTGGACGCTTAACTGACTGAGCCACCCAGGCCCCCCCCATTTAATTCTTATAACATTATGAGGTAGGTACTTTTGTTACACACACACCCCCCATTAGACAGATGAGGAAATTGAGATACCTAGTGGTTAAGCAACTCACCCAAGGCCACACGCTCTTCAGCTGTGTTGCCAGAATAGGAACCCAAGCTGTCTGCTCAAGAGCCTGCACTCTTAACCACAGCCCTGCTCTTAACCATGACACTGTAGTGAGTGAGCTCAGAGCTTCGTGACACTGCTTTGAGGGTGTGGACACAAGCATGAACCCCCCAAACCTCCTACCTTCTGCATCATCACCCGTTCTGTCCTCCATGACTCCTACCACTTCGCCCAGATGAAGGCCTCACTGCTCCCCGAGCTCCGGGCCCCATCTACTCCCCTCTGCTCAGAGACATCTCTCCCCTACCAGCCAGCCCCCACATGAAGCCTCTCCATCCCACCAACCTCTACATATGCCCATGTTTCTTCCTTCCCCCCAAAACTGTTCTAAGCCCTAACTTGCCATCAACATTCTGTTATATCTCTCACCTCCCCTTCACTTGATAAAGCACTTCACACTTGGGTCTCTGCTTCCTCACCTCCTACTCCCTACCAGGCCCTGCTGTCTGGCCTTCGCCCCCCTCTTCACACAGAGAGATCCCTCACCAAGGTCACCCCCATTGCCAAACCCAGTGGCAGCCTCTGACACTCCCTTTCTTGTTTCCTGCAATCTTTCCTCCACCCTCTTGGCTGTTCTGACTTGGCTTGGCCTGGTTTTCCAACAGCAACTTCTCCTTTAAGGCAGCTTTCTCCAAAGTTGGGTCCCAGGGCCAACCTCTTTCCCACTCTCCGTCTCTTCCTTCACCCTCCTATGCAGCTTTAATTGTCACCTCCATCCTGAAGAGCCCCAGATTTCCACCCCGGCCCAGCTGTGCCTCTGCAAGGGCCACAGCAAACGAAGAGCCTTAATGCCAACTAGGAAAAGATACCCCTTCCTCTGGGCTAATTCAGCAGCCTGGCTTAGCCTGGGCGGGGCCCCTCTCCTACAAAGCACAGCCTAATCCAATTCCTGGCAGGGTCCTCCACCTGGCTGTTCCTCTCTACGAATCTCACCCCAACGAGTCCCCCACCCCCAGAACCCAGGTACCTATACCCGCTCCCATGTTCCCCACTTTAGCAAATGGCACCCTCACCCACTCGGTTCCTCAGGAAGACTTTGGGCCATCCTTGATTCTTCCCACTCCCCATCACCCAATGTCAAATTAGTCACCAAGTCCTGGTCTCTCCAATCTTTTCTTTTCCCATATATGTATATATAGGTGCACATAGATAAAAAGTTTTTACGAGCCTCAGTTTTCTCATCTGTAAAATGGGGGCGATAATAATATCAAATGTGTACTTGTGAGAATTAAATGCCTCAAGGCCGGTAAAGCACCTGTCATCACATCTCGGGTTATAATGGTACACCATGAATGATACTCCCCTGCCTCCTTAACAGAATTAATTCTAAGTAGTGTCCCCTTGCAATTGTTCAGCGTTTTACAATTTTTTAAAGCGCATGTCCTGTTGTTATCACGGAAAGTCAATATGGAGAATGCTTAGCAAATGCAGTCAGACTATCTGGGTTCAAATACCAACTCCACCTACTTACTAGCCATGTGAACTTGGGCAGGATATTTGATTTCTCTGTGCCTCAGTTGCCTCATTCATAAAACAGGATAAGATTAGTTCCTAACTCTGTTAATAGACAGAAAGCACTTTGACGAGGGCCCGGAACATGGTACGTGCTACGTAAATATTGTTTACTGTCATTATCATCACTGTTCTCTTATTCACAAAATGACCTCACAGAATTGTAAATAAGAAGATAGGCTCAGAGTGGGGCTGTGACTCAGAGGTGGCCTTGGACTCCAGGGTCCTGTCCTGTCCATAGGGATAGCCACCCCCACCCCCCACACACTACTCACTCTTCAGCCTGGATAGAGTCCACAGGGGCCACGTAGTTGCTGGGAATGTAGCCAGTTTGTCCAGAGCTGAGAGACCGAGCTTCCCACCAGTCACCCTCACTGCAGGCACAGGACACAGGCTGTCAGTGGCAACCCGGCCCCCTGGAGAGCCCTGGGGCCAGGCAGGGCCGTGCAAAAGGGCAGGTGGAGACTAGCCCTGCCAGCCCCTCACTGTGGACACACACACACCCCAGGGTTTTTGTCTGCTCTGCCCTCAGCCACTGCAGCTGCCCCAGAGACTTCTTCCTACAGAAGCAACATGTCTGGGGACACGTAGGACTCCTGGCATTCTCCTCTGGCTCCTCAGCTGGGCTGGGGTTTGGGTAGGCAGTGGACAGCTAATTCGGTCACTTACCCACTGAAAAATCCTCAGCCACCCCCAATGACTGCATATTTCCTTCTGGATAAAATCCAGATTCTTCAACATGGCTTAAAAAGCACTGCAGAATCTGTTTCCACCCACTTCTCTAGCTTCTGCTCTTTCCATTCTACACCTCGTACTTTATAATCCACCTAGACTGAACCACCGGGTGGTTTCCAGAAGTCATCACTGATTCTCATTCTCTCTCACTCTCTCTTCCTCTTTTCTCACCTCTTCCCTCAACATCTATTCGTTTTTTCTAGTCTCACCTTAGCAATCACCTCCTCCAGGAAGCCTGCCCTGATCACTACTATCCCGGAGACCGCATATAGTGTTCTTTCTGTGCCCCTATGTTCCCATGCTCCCCCTACATGGCAGCAATTACTCAGAGTTGTTATTGTCACGTATCTGTGTCCCCAACTAGGCTGGAGCTTTCTGAGGGACCAGGTAGGATTCTTATCTGGGTCGTGTTCCCAGCCCAGGCCATGTCCTGAGCTGGGGGACCTGGTTACTTACGTGTTATTCAGGATGTGGAACTTCTCACCCTTGGTGAAGGTGAGGTCATCCTCTGTCCGGGCCTCATAGTCATACAGAGCGGTGAACAGGGTCACCCCAGCCCCTGCAGAGTCAGGGCTACTCAGCAGGGTAGGGCATGGGACAGGGGACTCCAAGGTGACTGCACCCCCAGAATCCTGCTCCTCACACAGGCTCTATGCCTCCCCACTGCTGCAGTGACTGGTTCCCAAAGGCCTTTGGAGTCCAGTGGATTTCTGATTTGGGCCTCACAGCTTGGCTCCACGTGGATTCAGGACACAAGCCCTCAAGCCCATCCCACTCGCCCTGGGGAGTTCCCAAGTCACCCACTCCTCTTCTCCGCCAAGACTTCCCACTTGGGTCCGTCATCAGGGTCCCTCTCTCAGATGGGAACAGAGCTATGTCTACCCTCGAAACTGGGTTTCTGAAGGTAGGCCTGTACACTCTCCCTCTCAGACTGTGCTCTGAAAGCCAGGCCGTGTTTCCCACGTCACACTGGAGGTTCCTAAAGACGTCTCCCTTTCCCCCAGGTTTTCCCAGGATCCAGGCAGTGCCTGCCTCCCACCCACCGGACTCACCTGAGATGCCCCTGATGACGCCCCCATCGAGGAAGGGGGTGCTGGTGGACTGAGTGGGGAAGTTGTTGTAGTTGGGGATATGGACAAAGGAGGACACAGGCCGGGCCTGAGTAGGGTCAGGGCCATAGTGGTCCACAGCCCCACTGCCCCTGAAGTCCCCTTGCAGGCCAACATCCTCCTTGGTCCCCGGCTCCAACTTCTTGCAGAACACACAGCCCATTCCAGGTGCCCTGCTACAGAATGGGGCATGCCTCACTCTGGGGCCCCTGCCGGACGTGCTGCCCTATGCACACACGCGTGCACCCGTGCACACGCACACTCACGCAGGCATGCAGTTTCCCCTCTCCGGGTCCCCCCCTAGTGAGGGGTGAAGGTGGGGCAGGGCTACCTTTGGGTCTATCTCCCCGCTGCTTTGTTCGGAGAGAGAATGTACACCCTCAGTGCGCTGCTTTGGGACGCTGCTGGGTTGATTCATATATTTTTGCCTCCTGTTCCATCAACGTGTTGTGGTTTTGTGACACTCTTCAGAGTGCTGGTGCATGTGCGTCTTTTGTGCGTCTCTAAGTATTTGTGACTACACACATTTGTGGGTGTGTGTCTGTATGTGTTTGTGCAGCCTCTTGTGAGTGTTTGTGTGTCTGTGCGGGTATGAGTGTGGGTGCGTGTCTGCGCACGTGATGGCTCCGGGGGTGTTCATGTCTCATCAGTTGCACACGTATGTACGTGCTTCTGTGCAAGTGTGTGCGTGTGCGTGTGTGTGTATCTCTCCGTGCATGCAGGTGGTCTGTGTGAGTAGGTGCCTCCGTGTCTGTGCGTCATGACCAGGTGTAGAGCCCTGTGCGGGAGCATATATGCCTGTCTGTGTGTGTGGGTGTCCGTGTGTGTGTGTAAGTACGTCTGGATGTCTCTGGGTGTATATGTGTGTCTCCCTCTGCGTATGTGCATGTCTATGTATCGAGGCGTATTGGCGCGTGAGCGTGTGTGAGGGCTCTGTGTGTCTGCACCTGGAGATTCCCTGCGGAGGGGGATCAAGGCCATTTCCTGTTGTGGGTCCAGCCTCTGGCCTCTCAGGCTGCCTCTTTATGGTTCCCCCATCTGTTACCTAGCAACAGGGCCCATGTAGGAGGAGGGGGCTGTGATGGGTTGTGGGGCTCGGGAAGGCCACCCCACCCCTCTTCCTGACCCTGAAAGCCCTCAGTCCCCGCTCTCCCCACTCACCCCTCAGGCCCCTACTCCTGGGTCAGTGGGGCTGCGGCATGGTCCTCGGGAGGGGCCAGAGACCTGAGGGCGAGAGAGAAGGACGTGGAAGACGGAGGCTCGGCCAAGGTTCCTGTGAGCCAGCTGCCAGATTTGCCCTCTTCGGGAAGCCAGGCCTGGGCTCTGTCCCGGCATGACTTCTGCCTTCATTTTCCTTCCTGCCGCCCCTGGCAAGCTGACACATCCACCCTCACGCAGGACACATCACCCACACCAACTCTCTCACACTCACATCCACCTGACACACTGGCTCACCAACACGGACAGTAACACGCCCCGGCACAGAGTCACACACCAACACCCACCACACACACTTGCATGGGCGTGCCCGCCGACACCAACACACTCACACGAACCAACTCTCACACGAGCCCAAGCTCTCGCGCGTGGACACACACACGCGCGCGCACACGCGCAAAGGCACACAGGCTGCCTCTCGGGTTGACAGACTCGGAGTCAGATGCTCATATTTTTGCGTTAGACTGGCCCCTCTCATTGGATTTCTACCGAGCGGTGCTCTCTCACTCATAGGCCCCCAGTCCCTGGCCCTTCCTCTGCACGATGCCCCCGCGCCCACCCCGGGCTCCGTAAACCCCCAGCAGCCCCAGGGTTACGTCTGGTGGCAGACTGAAGGGGGACACCTACCTCCAGAGCTGGTTCCTACCCCCACGTCAAAAAAGGCCCAGGTCAGAAGCCAGGGCCACCAGGATTCCTTGGGGAGCCCCTAAAGAAGCCAAGGCTTTCCCGGTAGCTATGTCCTCTGAGCAACAGGGCAGGCAGGTCATTGAGCAAGGGCTCCCCACGCCCCGCCAGAAACTCTGCCATTGCAACACTTAGAGAGGAACTGCTGGGGAGAGGGCTCGGTTTCCTAAGATGTGAGAGGAATGGTGAGTTGTAGGGTGGGGCCAACCCAGTGAACCCTGATTTCTCCCAGAGGGGCTGAGGACCTTTGTGACGGGTGCCCTCGTCTTGCCTTTCTTGACCCCTAAGTCCAGTTCCCTTACGGATAGCCTCCTCCTCTTCGCTCTGGATCCTGCCCCTCCTACTGAGCATACTCACCTCTTCCAGGAAGGCTTCCTGGCTCCACCAGATCCAGCTGCCTAGCCGACGGCTCTGTCACATCAGTGCCCCGACCCCCACTCTAGACCTACCAGCACCTCTCACTCTTCACCGTAACTGTTCTCCTGTGTGTGTAGGGGAGGGACACCCATCTGGTGAACTGCGAAGGCGGGCTGTGGTAAGAGCCCTAAAATAGCCCGTGCTCACTAAGCCATCGCTGCGGATCTTCACCTCGGGACCCCTCCCCTGGGGCGCAACCAGTGTGTCTGAAAGGCCCCAGGACACTGAAGGCTGGTCAGGGCCGGGGAGAGTATACAGGGAGAGGGTGAGGCCACCCAGGGCCCAGGGAGGGAAAGGATTTCAGGCACCGAGGGGACAGATGGGGACAAGATGAAAACAAGGGTTGCAGGGTGAGAATGGAGGTCTTCTCACAGGAAGACACACACACGTCTCAAGTGGCACACGGGGCCCACGCCCAGATTCACACAGCCCTCCTGACACATTCTTGGACGCGCACATTACCTCGCCTACACACAGCACCTCACAGAGACTCTGAGCTCTTCTCCACACATACCTCTTCAAGGATACCCACCTCCCCACGTACACACACCTCCGGCCCTCACCCATCTACGCACACACACACACACACACAGCCATACACACAGCCTCTCCACAAGAACGGCGTACCCAGAGTTTACAGCCCTCACTACGCGCCAGCCACCGCGTTAAACACTTTACGTATATCCCCACGTTTTATTCTCATAACACCACCACGAGGTACTGCTAATATCGATAAGGCAACCGACACACAGAAAGTTTGGGCCCCCGGTCACACAACAGGATGAATCCTGACATTGGGCTCCAGCATCTGAACCACCTCTCTCCGTTGCCCGGTCGCAGACACGGATAATTACAGCCAACCGTGCAAGCACGCACAGATGCACGGAGCCCCCAGAGGGACACAGATCTGCAGACCCCTCTCCCCGGTCACAGACCCACACAGAGCGCCTCTCTGTAAGAGACACAAATTCGCACAACCTCTTGGGTCCCCACATAGATACAAGGTTGCCACTTCCGACAATGCCCAGATAAATATTACCACAACATTTTTATTTTTATTTTGTTTAATTCTTTTTTTTTTTTTAAGGAGGCTCTACACCCAATGGGGGGCTCGAACTTACAGCCCCGTAATCAAGAGTCACATGCTCCACTGACTGAGGCAGCCAGGCGCCCTACCGCAACATTTTTATTTTATTTTATTTCATTTTTGAAAAATTAAAAAAGATTTTTAATGTTTATTTATTTTTGAGACAGAGAGAGAGAGAGAGACAGAGCGTGAGCAGGGTAGGGGCAGAGAGAGAGGGAGACACAGAATCTGAAGCAGGCTCCAGGCTCTGAGCTGTCAGCACAGAGCCCGACGTGGGGCTCGAGCTCGTGAACATTGAGATCATGACCTGAGCCGAAGTTGGATGCTTCACCGACTGAGCCACCCAGGTACCCCCTACCACAACATTTTTAAATCAGCCTAATGGGAGCCCCAAATTCTGCATGGCTGGAATGGGGTGGGAGGGGTGGTTTAGGAACCGTCAGCCTCTAGAAAGAGGCAGAGGGCTGTGTGGGCTGAGGAAGACGTGACAGTGAAGGGCACAGGCAATGGGGAACAGCTCTCAGGACTTGGAACTCCCCGATGGGGACTGAAGCCCAGGGCCAGGCATGGCTCTCTGGGCACCAGTTTGCCAAGGGGTTTGGGGGAAGTGAGGTGAGGGGGCGGGGCAAGGGTTTGGCATCTGCATGGCCCAAGGCATTGAGGGGGCCACACTGGATGTGCCCTCACTCAGGAAGCTTTGTCAGAGGAAAGAAAGAAATGGGGGAAACCAAGAAAGAGAAGGCAGAGACTGAGAGATACAGAGAGACAAGGAGAAAGACAGGCACAGAGAGAAACAGTGCAGTGTGCTGGTACACTGACTCTCAAAAGAAAAGAAAAAAAAAAAGGTCCTGATTTGTAGCATTTGCTGATTTCCATGGTATAAATATTCCCACCATGGCTGATTTCGAGTAGCCGAGGTGACTTCCCGAACACTGGGCTGGGAAGAGACTCACACAGTCAGCTCCCCAGAGCCAATCCTAGCTGGCTCCAGCAGCCGGCTGACAGAAAGAAAGAAAAAGGAAGAGACAAAGAGAGATAGAAATGAGAAATAGAAAGAAAACAGAGAGCCAGAGACAGAAAAAGCGAAAGGTAGGAATGAAGAGAAAGACTGAGAACGAAAGATTCCAAGGCAGAGGGAAAGAGGCAGAGGAAGCAGGTTGGGTCCTCTGTGCTTGGGTATCTGCATATGGACAGCCCCTAGGACTCTCCCACAGATCCTAACTGGTGCAAAGCCAAGGGTATTTGACTTCCTCAAAGTCTGGCTAATAACGATTATGCTTTAAAATGTCCAATTGATTAAACACTTACTCAGCACCTGGCATTGTGCCAAGCAATTCCCATGCATGATCTCATTTGGTTACCTGAGGAAGTAGGTTTTATTACTACCCCCATTTTACAGATAAGCAAACTGAGTCACAGAGATGTTTAGTAACTTCCTCAAGATTACACAGTAAGTAGAGGGAGACTAAAATGCAACCCCAATCAGTTTGGCTCTAATTCCACCGTAGGCACCGTTCTATTTCGTAGCCCCGGTAGAAGCAATAATGTGTGTCCCTTAATGAGCACCTACAAGGTGCTGGGCCCTGTGCTACACGTTCTAAATCCTCGCTACAGCCCTGAGAGGCGAAGCCCAGGTTCTCTCGGACGGTCGTCATTTTCACAGCCGTAGAATCTGAACCCAGGCTCTTCTCTTCTCAGAGCTGAACTGGCTGCCTGCTAACACCAGAAAGGGAGCCAGCAGCTCAGAGAGGGGCCACAAGCATTCTGGCCACCCCAGGAACTCGGGTCGGTTTATGAGTATGCCCCTTAAACAGCTGGTCGACAGGAGTCAGTGTCTATAGCCACATCTGTGTCAAAATCAGGTTGTGGGTACCAGAGCTGAGGTCTATTCCTAGACCAAGGTGTTCCTGCCTTCAACACTTCCCTCTGTGTGACCTTACCCGACTCTGTTCTTTTGCTTTTTTTTTTTTTCAATGTAAGCTCTATGCCCAACATGGTGCTTGAACCCACAACCCCCAGATCAAGAGTCACATGCTGTATCGACTGAGCAAGCCAGGCGTCCCTGTTCTTTATGTTAGTAGCTCTGGGACCTTGGATGAATGATATAAGCCCCTCTGAGCCTCAGCATTTGCATCCGTGCAGTTATTCGGAAGGCTTGAAGAGATGTGGCCCTTGACCAATGTGCAGTGGTCAAGTGAGGCTGAAAACCACAAGCAGCAAAGCTAGAAGGCCCCCCAGAGACCATTTATCAGTTCATCCCCCTCTAGCGTGTAGGGGGGGGAAGTGACTCGCTCAAGGTCAAACAGCCACACAGGGGATTCAAAGCCAGGACCATTAATTCAGGTCCAGAGTTGAGTTCACACCGTGGCTGCATTCTTCAGAGCCTGTGCAGGAGGTCACGCTGTCCCTGACTCGTATACGTCATATTTCTAGCCCCTGGCCAACTGAACATACCACCCCTGCCATATGGCAGCTGGCCACGCAGCAGGGAGCCTGCCTCCAGCCTAGCCCTACTCCGGGACATAGGAGCCCCGGGCCCACCCACCCTCTCTTGAGGTCCACACTTCTCCAAGCCATGTCAGGGCTTTGATGTAGACACAGGATGTCCTGTTCCCCCCCCTCCACACCCACCCCCAACCCCTGCCAAGTATCCAAGTGGGACCTGGAAACAGATTTAAGCTGAATTCTACACAGCCTGACAGCTAGCTCGAGACATTGGGGAAGTTGGTTCACCTCTCTGAGCTGTAGTTTCTTTGCCTAGAAAATAGGAATATAAATCTCTACCTCGTGGGGTTGCTTCTGAGGCTCAACTGTGAAAGCACCAGGCGCACAGCTGGTGCTCAGTGAACTTTCACTTCCGCTCCTTTCCCATGAGGAAGCCCCTCCAGGGCCCAGGGAGGTGGAGCAGGCAAGGGTGGAGAAGAAAGAGAAGTTCCCAGGGTGAGGTGGGAGGGCTGGGCTGGTTCAGTCAAATGGGGGGGGGGGGGATTTCAGAAAGAGGGAACTGGGACTTTGGGCAGCAGCCGGAAACCACCATCCTGCAAGAGTTCCGGCTACTCTTCGGGGCTCTGGGCCAGCCAGGGGCAGGACACAAGTCTTGGCCCCACTGAACCCCATCCCCTCACCAAGACCTGACCCTCCTGAAGGCTTCTGTCTCTCACCTGCCAGGGCCCTGCCCCCCCTCACTGAACTCCAGGGTCCTTACTAACCCCCATCTTTTTCACTGAGGCCTTTGGCTCTCATTGAACCTCTAACCATCCCACACCATCCTTTCTTGAGGCCTTAACAACCCCCTACCTCTGAACACCCGGGGTCTAAGAAGACATACCTTGGTCAGACTCTACCACCTGGTAGAGCCAGGTGGAGGGGGCGGGGGGGGGGTGGTGGATGTGGAGGAGGGGGCCTATCTTTGTCACACTGCCCTTACTCCACATGATCCTAAATGTGTCAGCTGAATTTTCTCCATGTGTGTGGGTAATGGTAGTTTCTCATCTATTGCTGAAAAGTCACCCACCAGCTTCTAAAATAAGGGTCTTTAGGGATTCAAGGTTTTGGGGAGATGGGAGCCATGGGTGGTTCAGGGGTTGCTGAGGGAATAGGAGTCTTCCAGACAGGAAGCCTCCTTCCTGGTTGCACCTTAAACCAGCCCACACCCTTAAACTAGGGGGTCTGCTGGCCTGCTGGTCTGCTTGGTGCACAAGGGGTCCTGGCTTCTCTTTCCCCAGCTCTGGGGTCCCCCCTACCCAGCCTCCCAAGGTCTGGCCACTTCCTTTGCCACATCAGCCCCAGGTGGCTGTAGAGAACAGTCTAACACCCACACATATGCTCACAGGCTCATGCTCATTCAAAGTCCAAACCATACTCACAAACATCCTGACACCTCGCTCACAGCTTCAGGCCCACTGGGGAGCAGGAACCAGCCATGCAGCCCAGGAACACCGCACCATCTTCCCCCATTCCCCAGTCACCCACTCCCCTCTCCACAGGGCTGCAGGGGATTTAGTAGGAGTGAGGGGGGGAACCGAGGCCTCAGCTCTGGCTACTTCCTTCACCACGTCAGGGACAAGAGGCCCTGGATTCAAATCCCTACTGCTGGCCCTGTCAGTCCTTCACTGCTGAAGCTCCATCTTCCTGTCTGTAAAGTGAGAACGGAAAGCCCTGCTTTTCCACGGTCCCACAGATGGAAGGATGCCTAAAGGCTCAGGGGTCACTGGGTGTGGCCTCAGAGGGGTTGGGGGACCGAACCTCAAACCTGCTGACTTTCCCAGTATGGGGCTTCAACAGATCCATAAACATTTATTTACTAGATGTCACTTGTGTGCTGCTCCCGGAGACCCTGTCAGGCTTTCTGTACCCCCTCCATGCTTTTGAGAAGGTGAAGGAAAGCATTCCCCTAGGTCAGTAATAATTCATAACCCCTCTAAGGACACTGTGCAAAAACTGCTTTCTGCACCTGATTCTGGGGATTTGGGATGGATGGGGGGATGGGGGCTGAGTGGGGGCAGAGGTAATTCCCCGCCCCCCATAATTCAAATGAGGAAAACGAGGCCCAGTGAAGCCCTGTAACCGGCCCAAAGTCAGACAGCCATCAAGAGCCCAGTCTGGCTCAGTTCCCCCCGACTGCAGATCCTCACCCCAGAATGCATCATTGCCTTACTCCTCTGTCCAGAAGCCTGCCCCTGACTGAGGACCCAAAATGGGGGCGGAGGGGGTACCAAAGGGGACTGCGTGGGCAAGGCGCCCAACAGCAGCCAAGCGCTGGTCTCTCCCTCTCCACCCTCTGGTTGCTACGGAGACAGACCCTCCGGGCAATCGCGGTCAAAAGCAGGATTTCCGTCGGGGCTGCCAGCAATTCCCGGATCCCGAGGGGAACGCGGACCGAGACCGCCACTGGGGGGGGTGGGGGGGGTGAGCAGGGGGCACCCAGAGGGGCCCATCCCTGCTGAGGGCGGGGACTTCCCCAGGAAGCCGGGACCCACGCCTCTAGCGCCTCGGAGGAGTCCCCTAGTCGTCCGGGACCCTCCCACCAGTGCCAGGGGCGGGAAAGTTTAGGGGGCTGCGATTTCGGCTGCCTCCCCGCCCTCTGGGCTGCAGGCCTCACCCTCGACTTCTGCTGATTTGGGATAGGGGGACTTCCTGGACCCCCAGAATTGTGCCCCACATTGTGCATTCTCCAGAAACGGTTCTCCTTGACCTCCTCCAGCAAACTCTCTCACCTGGTCCTCCCAGCACCCTCCCCCACCCCCAGTTCCCCTCTTCCAGACCCTCCAGCTTCCCAGTTCCTCACTTTCAAGGTCCCCTCAGTTTATCCCCCAGCCCCTGTTGGGAGAGTCCCCTTAGTCCCTCCCTCTGCCCTGACTCAGCCCCCTTTCCAAATTCTATTACTTTCACTCTACAGGTTCCCTCCGTTTTCCCTACCATTTGGGGGGGGGGGGGGGGGAGGGTCCCTTCGGTCTGCTTTCCCCAATATTCCTTCAGCCCCCCCCCCCTCTCCAGATTTTATCAGTCTCTTTCTCCAGGTCTCCTCAGTTTTCCTCCTCAAGTCCTTCTCCGGGGGGCTGGGAGGGGGTGAGGTCCCTTTGGCCCTCGGCTCGCTCAGCTCTGCTCAAGTTCAGCCTGCCTCCCGCAGCCCTCCGTCCAGGGCGCGGGCGGGTCGGAGGCGGGGCGCCGCGCTGCCCGTCCGGCCCCACCTGACGGCCGCCTACCTGGTCCCAGGGGAGGCCGCCTCGGACAGACCCCGGGAGAGCCAGCCGGGCTCCCAGCAGCCGCGAGTGCCGACGCCGTGGGGGGGCGGGGGCGGGGAGCTGGGGAGCTGCCGGCCTCAGACCGCCGCCCGCTCTGGGCCCGGAGGAGGAAGCCGCCTCGGACTTCTCTTATTGCAGCCCTGCGGCGGCGGCGGCGGCGGGGAGAACTCACAGGCCCGCCCCAGCCCCGAGCCGGCTGCCCGGGGGGGAGGGGCCCTCAAATCCCGGGCCCGCCTGCTCCCACTTCCCGCCTCCCCCGGGTTACCGGGGTTCGGCTCTCCCAGCCCTCGCCCTGCTCCCCAGCTCCTCCCCCAGACCCGGACCCCTTAGCACAGCCTCCCCGAGGGGTCCCTCCAAAGGGGCAGGTTCCTCACCACCCCCCCCAGAAGCACCTGCTCTTTTAGACTGATTGGAGTTCAGGTGAAGAAGCAGCTGTTCTCTATCACTGAAGCCCACCCCCCCCCCACCCCCTTTTGCAGCTGGGAAAACTGAGGACCAAATGCGGGCAGGCTTTACTCAAGCTCTCCACAGCCCGCTGACTTCAGATTGCTGTCACCGGAGCCACTGCGGATCCAATCGCCTTGACTTGCCTATCTCAGGAGCCGGAGACGTGGGGGCACAGGGATGTAGGGCGGTGGGGAGGGTGGGGACCCTTCTGGGAAACTGCTTTTCAGAGGAATCAGCCCTCAGGCCACACCGAGGGAGGGAAGAGTGTCAGCTTCCCCCAAACACCCAAGATTTAGAGAAACTTGAGTGTCACCCTCAGTTCCAGCCTTTCTGACTAGGAGGGATCCCTGACCCCTACACACACACACACACACACACACACACACACACACACACACACACACACGGAGGGGGGGGGGCAGGGGAGAGGTTCAATCCTCCCTCCCTCCACTGTTAACTTCTTCAGCCTTAAACCAAGGACCAGGAAAACCCCTCCTCCTCTGGGGAGGAGGTGTGTGTGGGAGGGCCATTTGGTGAAGTAGGTGTGTTCAGGATATGGTGGGAAGGCAGGGAGGGTGTGTGAGCCCAGGTGTGTGTGTGTGTGTGTGTGTGTGTGTGTGTGCGCGCGCGCGCGCTTGGGTGAGTGATTATAGGCAATGAAATCCATGACTGCAATGTTGGAATCAACAACTGGGACACGTTTTGCAGGCACATGTGTTTCTATGTACGAGCGGGGATGTGTGTGAATGACGTGGGTGTATGTGTGTGAGAGTGTGCTTGTGCACACACGCTCAGGTACGTCCCATTGTGATTGTGGGATGTAGGTAAGAACGCTTTTCTCTTAGCAAAGGGAAAGCAGCGATGGGAAGGAAGAAACAGGAGGAGGCAGAGACACAGGGACTTGGGAACGGTGGTCTCACGTTGGCTGGGCAGCTTCACAGCCAACAGCAAACGCTACCTAACTGGCTACTGGTCCACATATTCGCTTAACAAACAAACAAACAAATATTAGTTACTGCCTGTCAGGTACCAGGCTTAGGGAATGCAGAGATTAATGAGACTGGTCCCTGTCCCTAAGGGATTCCCAATCTATCAGGCTCCCTCTGTCATCCGTCCAGTTCTGGCTCCTCAGGAGGCCTTCTCTGACTGCCACCCCCATTGGCAGCACCTGCTACTTGATGACCACTGGTTCCTGGGTTTTCCTCAAGGGCAAGAGTCTGACTCTTATCAATGCTCCCAGCACCTAGAGTAGTTCTGGCACAGGGTAACATGTTGTCCGGGCACAGGATTGCATGAATCCATCAAGGAACAAAGGAATTAACAGGTGAACAAATGAAAGCCCGATAGAAAAATAAATAAGTGAAGGTAGGAATTAAAGAATGAATGAAAAATTCAGGAATCAATGACTGAATAAGCAAATGAATAGAAGAGCAAAACTGCTTATGCTTTTATGTGTTTTAAATGTCTATTTATTTAGGGGCGCCTGAGTGGCTCAGTCGGTGAAGCGTCCGACTTCGGCTCAGGTGATGATCTCACGGTTCGTGAGTTTGAGCGCCGCATCAGGCTCTGGGCTGACCGCTCAGAGCCTGGAGCCCACTTCAGATTCTGTGTCTCCCTCTGTCTGCCCCTCTGCTGCTTGCACTCTGTCTCTCACATTGTCTCAAAAATAAATATTAAAAAAATTAAATATAAATGTCTATTTATTTAAGTAATCCCTACACCCAACATGGGGCGCGAACTCACAACCCTGAGATCAAGAGTCCTGTGCTCTACTGACTGAGCCAGCCAGGTCCCCTGTTTATGTTTTAAAATACAAATTGGAGGGGCACCTGGGTGGCTCAGTCAGTTGGTCGTCCATCTTCAGTTCATGTCATGATCTCACGGTCCGTGAGTTCAAGCCCCTCATAGGGCTCTGTGCTGACAGCTCAGAGCCTGGCAGAGACTGGAGCCTGCTTTGGATTCCGTGTCTCCCTCTCTCTCTGCCCTCCCCCCCCACCCCACAAACTCTGTCTCTCTCTCACTCCAAAAATAAATAAACATTAAAAAAAATTTTTTTAATACCAATTGGACCACATAAGTTCCTTGCTTAAAATTCTCCTGGGTCCTCCCTCCCAGTTTGCTTGGAGTAATAAGAATAAAATAAAATGCCATAATAACAAAGAATAACAAAATTCAAATGCTTTGCCATGGCCCCCTAGGCTTTGTGTGCCTTGTCCCTGTCCACCCCTCCAGTCCCACTTGGGCCATCTTCCTCCTCAGCTACACTGGGGTCCTTCTCGGTTGCCAGAATACATTGAATTTTTGCTTCAGGGCCTTCTCACATGTTGTTCCCTCTTCCTAGGACACCCTTCTTGCTTTTCACAGTACTGGCTCCTTTCCATCTTTTACCTGAAGTACCCTCCTCAGAGAAGCCGTCTCTGACCACCCCATTCAGGGAGGGTCCCCCTTATTCTTGCCCTTGACCCAGTTTGTCTCCTTCATGGCAGTCGTCACAATCTGAAATGGTTTATTTCTCAGTTCATTGTTTATTGCCTATGAATCTCTCTTGACCAGACCAGGGCTCTGATCTCAAGAGATACCTGGCATCACTCGGGACAGATGGACAGAGTCTAGGACTCTCATTTATCCATTTAGGATAATCTGGTGGTAGGGACACAGACTGTAGCCCAGACTACTTGGTTTGTGGACCAACTCTGCCTCTTCCTAGCTCTATGACCTTGGACAACTTATTTTACCTTTCCGTGCTTTGGTTTCACCATCCGTAAAATGGGAATACTAGTAGACCCCACTTTACAGGAGTCTTGGGAAAAATCAATGAGCTGTTGGCACATAGTAAGGGCCATAAAAGTGTTTGCTATCATTCACTCATCCATTCGATCAAACCTCAGATCTTCCCTATGACTACCCTATGCCAGGCTGGGTACTGGTGTCTCAAATAGGAATCAGGCTCCAGTCCTTGACCTCTATGTGGCACAGGAGACTGGTGGGCACAGGGGCAGAGAGGCCAGAGACCATAGGAGGGGCCTGTTTGAAACCCCCCACTATCCTCCTAACCCCCCCCCTCACATTTTCCCTTAAAACATTTCTGAAAACTCCGAGCAAAACCAAAAATCAAAGTCCAGCAAGCCTGCTGAGACCTGCCATCCATTTCCCATCTAGCCGTCACTCTCCTCCTGTTCTCACTGCTGCCTTCAAGCAGCCTAGATAGTGTCCGTCGTCAGTCCCAGTATCCTTGTTGGCAAAGACCGTGCTCTGCTTTGCCTCCCTTCCCTTCCAGTGTACTTGCCCAGAAGTCCCCAAGCCTGCAGCAATCCAACCACCCACCTTCTCTGGGCACAGAGGAGACAACCACCTGCTATGCAGGCAGGGTCACAACTCCCAGCCTCAAAAGGACATGAGCCAGCCCCAGCAACCATCCAGTGCATTTCCTAATAAGCTGGCCCTATAGATCTGCCCAGAGGACCAGTTCACGCCCTTTCTTCTGTCTTTCACCTTCCCCCCTCTTCCCTCCTCACTTGTACTCTAAATGCCCTCACCTTTTGCATACCTCCCACCTTCTGTAACCCCTTCTCAAGCATCATCTATCTCTCCCTCCGCACAGAATTATCCTTGCAGCATACAAATAGGTTCTAGAATTTCCCATTTAAAAAGAAAAAAACAAAACAAAACAAATATCTTCCCTTAGAGAATTAAGCATTTATCCCGCTTTCTTAGGAGGATCTGCAGTTCATTCCTAGCGGATGAGGGAAAGCTTTTCTTTGCAGAAAAAAGTGCCAACTAATACACTAGAAGGGATGTGAGAACTAGAAAAAAACCCATTTTGCAGCCTCAATTAGATAATCAATTTAGGCAAAAGAATCATCAGTGATGTGTGAGTCAGCTTGGGCAGTCATCACCAAATGCAGGGTGGCTCAAACAACAACCTATCTCTCACAGTTTGGTGGGCTGAAGGTCCCAGATCAAGATCTAGTGGGATTGGCTTCTGGTGAGAGCTCTCTTCCTGGCTTGCAGACAGCCACCTTCCAGGTACATTCTCACAGGACAGAGAGAAGGTGAACTCTTTGGTGTCTGCTCAGATTCCAGCCCCACCCTTATTACCTCATTTAACTTTTAATTACTTCCAGAAGGGCCCTATCTTCAAATACAGTCAAATACAGGGATTAAGGCTGCAACGAGTGAACTGGGGGGAAGGGGGACACAATCCAGTGCATTGTAGATGCCAAAAATGCCAGGTGAAAGGTTTTAAGGAACAGACAGTTAACACGGTGCTGGGAAGGAGCACGGCACAGCCGATCTGTTATTTGCAAAAGGGATTTCTCCTTTTTAATGGAGAAGTCTGGTAGATACCTCGTAACTAAAGTAAGCTGGCACCATGTGACTCCTTGGGTGATGACTATTAAGGATGCGTCATCACTGTGAATAATTCTTGCTACAGAAGCTTAACCTAAAAGCAATCAAGGGGTCAGCAAACTATTGGTCATATATGACCTCTGCCTGTTTTCGTGCATCCCCTGAGCTGAGAATGACTTTTGCATTTTTAAGTGGTTCGAAAAATCGAAGGGAGAATAATACTGCTTGACATATGATAATTAGGGTAAATCCAAATTTCAGTGTCCATAAATAAAGTTGTATTGAAGCACAGCCATGCTCCAGGGGCTTTCGTATTGTGCGTGGCTGCTTTCACATTACAATGAGGGTTGGATAGTCGCAACAGATGCTGTATGATCTACAAAGCCAAAAATATTTACTTGGCTTTATAGAAAGTTTGCCAATCCCTGCTCTCGACCTGACTTCCAGGTACAAGATACACAGAGCTTAGAGGACGAAGGTAAACAGCGTTATGAGGGGAACTTCAAACCCATCTACAGTGTGAAACATCCTATGAGAACACTGGCCTGGTCACTTTAAAAAGTTGCTGTCATTAAAAAAAAGGGGGGCAGGATGGGGGGGGGGTGACTGTTCTATACTGAAAGAGACCAAAGAGACATCACTACCAAATATAGTGTGTGAACCTTGGTTAGATATTTTTGGAGAAAAACCTGCTAAAAGCCAGTAGTGGTTGATAATGTTTTTCTCTTTCTCTCCTAGATTTTCAGCTCCACTAGGGCAGGAGTTTTGTCTCTAAGTCTACCCAGCACCTTGCAAGTGCCCGGCACCTAGTAGGTGCTTGATAGACGCTGGTGGCAAACAGGAATGAAAGAAGGAATCACTTTCGCTTGAGGGACGGGGATGACCTCACAGAGGAGCGAGTGTCCGAGTGGGTTCTGAAAGATAAATAGGAGACTGCCCACGGGAGAAACTTCTAATAGAGCCCCCCGCTCAATGGCTCTGGGGGCAGGGATGACACCCATTCTGAGGGCCCCAGACAGCGAGCAGAACTCTGACTGGTGGGTGGAGGCTCAGGCAGGCAGGCAGAGTTTCAGCTCAAGAGCAGAGGAAGAACGACAACGGTCCGGACAGCTCAGCAGCAGCATGGTTGGTCTCAGGAGGCGCCAGAGTGAGCAGGTGGAGGAAATCCACATGTGGGCAGGGGGTGGGCCTCCCTGGGGATGCACAACCAGTCCCACCACCAAGCCTTTGATCCATGGTGCTCCCCATGTGGTGGCCTCTCTCCTCTTTTTTTTTTTTTTTTTGCCCAGGCTCAGCCTTCTAGGCAGGTGGTATTTTCTCCCTTCTCTGAACCTTGAGCATTTCTTGTCTGCACCGTAGGGGGCGTTTCACACGCTTGGCCTTCTATGGGCAGGCACGTCTTCACCTAGTTAAGAGGCAGGACCTCTGACCCACTGTATGACCTTGAGAAAGTGCCTGTCTCTGGCCTTCTGTTTCCTGATCTGTACAAGGATAGGGTGGGACAAGACGTCCAGTGAGGGCTGTTCAATCTCCAGATGTCTTGCTAGAAGTCTGTCTGGTCCTCTTGGCCTGTATATAACTGGGGACTCCTGGAGGACAGGGAGGGTACTGGCTGAAGCCCCTCTGCCAGGACCCCCAGGAAGGGACCCGACTCATCTCTGCACAGCACAGGAGCCAGGGGTGGCTGTGGGGTGTGTGGTGATCCTCTGACCTCCTTCCTTGTCAAAGGCAGCGTGGGTCATTCAGGCCCCACAAGTTACTAACTGTGTTGTCTTAGGCAAGTGATTTAACAATTCTAGGCTTTAGTTTCTACATCAATAAAACCAGAACAGTAATAGCTATCTTCCAGGAGGTGGAGTAAAAGAAATGATGGCTTTGAAAGCACCTCTACCAGATGTACAAAGAGCCATCAGGAGCCAGGGAGGGAGGTCTGATCAGTTTTAGAATCTTTCCCACCGCTCCTTACCCTAGTCCCTCCATTCTCATAAGGTGATTGATGCAGGGAGAAATAATAAATACTTTCTATGTCTAAAGCAGGCCCAGCACATAGTAGGTGCTCAAATGTTTGTTAAAAGAAAGATTCATTCTATAACCACTATCTCGCTTGAGCCCTGAAGCAAAATGGGAAGGGGCAAGATAATGGTTTTCTCTGTTGCAAGGGTAAAGCCACTGCAGCTCAGAGAAGTAAAGTGATTTGGCAAAAGTAACACAGAAGAGCTGGGTTTGGAACCTAGTACCTTCTGCTTACAGAACCCATAATTGAGATCCCCTCCCATGCAGCCATCTGTGGTCAGGGACTTGCCAGTCTCTGCCTATACTCACCGTCACATAAGGGCGACCTGGTGGGTGGCACTTGGACAAACACAGAGCAGGGCAAGTATGCCCCCCCCCCCCAATCCAGGGGCTCAACTCTGCTCTTTGGTGGCCCAGAAGTATGCTCCTTGGACAGAGAGACAGCTTGGCCTTGGCTCAGCTGCCCATTTATCAACAGATCCATGGAGCCACAGGACAGGTGTCCCAGAGCAGGACAGTGGGAAAACTGGCACAGTACGGGGCTGTCTGAGACTGTGGGACTGCCTCTGGGCGGCTGACCCAGCCAGGGGGCTCATGACAAGTTGACGTGGGAGGTCAGGGGTATGCCACCCCAGGGCCTAGGTGCTCCCAACTTCTGTGAGGACTACCATGTTTCTGGTTAGTGGGGCTCTTATCCTGGGGCGGGGGGAGTGTTTCTAGAGGAGGGCAGTACTTGGCTGGGAGCACCACGGGGAAGGCAGTGGAGCCATCTCACAGATTCCTCCCACCAGAGGGGTTGACGTTGGACTTCACTGATGTCCAGGAGCCGTCTGAAGCCCCGGAGGACGTGAGAACCAGCAGGAGCTGACTCAAGTACTACCACTGTCCCTGAGGGCAGGACAGAGCATTATGGAGGTGCTGGGTTTCAGAGTAGGCCTGGAATGTTCCTGAAGGGGCAGCAAGATTTTCACTAGGGGTGGAGAGCTCTAATGGGAGGGAGGACTAGAGTACTAAAGTGAGGTGCAGAGTATTAGGCGTGTTGGTATGTTTCAGGGGGACTGGGATATGAAGGTTGGGGCACACATTTTAAAGTTGAGCTGGAGTCGGGGTGCCTGGATGACTCAGTCGGTTAAGCGTCCCGACTTCAGCTCAGGTCATGATCTCACGGCTCATGGGTTCGAGCCCTGCGTTGGATTCTGTGCTGACGGCTCAGAGCCTGGAGCCCGCTTCGGATTCTGTGTCTCCCTCTCTCTCCGCCCCACCCCTGCTCCCACGCTGTGCCTCTCTCTCTCTCTCTCTCTCTCTCAAAAATAAAAAATAAACATTGAAAATTTTTAAAGTTGAGCTGGAGCCTCACAGCAGGGTCTGGAGTACTTCAGAGATGATGGGCTCTGGTACAGTGGGGGTTACAGGACTTCACTGAGGGCTGGGTTATTTCACAAGGTGTGAGAAGATGATGGGGAGTGAAGAAGATTTGGAGTATCTCAGGGGAAGGCTGGAATATTACAGAGGAGGCTAAAGTCTCCTGGGAGAAGCTCGATTATTTGAGGGAGCAGGGGTACTTCAGAGGGGGCCGGACTCTTTCACATGGTGCAACGAGATTGTCTCAGAGGTGAGCGAGTATGGTGGTGGGGACGGGGTGTGACCCTGAGGTTGTCCGGAGAGCCCCCTTAGCCCTGAGTCTGTAGTACAAGGATTCCAGGGGCGTCCCTGGGAGTCCAGGCTCGTGCTCTCTCCTGCCTCCTCCCACGGCAGGCCATCACCTCCATTTCAGCCACCAGCAGTCCTGACGTATGGGCTATGCTGGTGACCGTGGCCCTGGGAGGAACGTCTGCTGTTGACTCCAAGTCAATGACACCAAAGAGAAGCCAGTCCCAGTGCAGAATCCTGCCCGAGCTCTGGGGCTTCCAGATAAGGGTCAGGCCAACTTGACCATTCCTCTGCCTCTGGGCAGGACTTCCTTCCCGTTTTCAGCAGCCCTCTCCCAAGAGTTGAGGTAGGGGGCATTGATGGACACAGACCCCTCTGGTTCCAGGGGTCTCTGCAGTCTAGCCACAGTCCCTTCTGCACTGATGGGGGAGGGCATACTTATTTCCTGAGTATGGGAACCCTGTTGGGGTGGGGGAGCCTCCTCTCCCGCAGCCTGTGAGATCTGAGGCCCTCGGGGGGCCAGGAGCGCTCAGTGCTCGAGAGGGTGTCAGTAGGTGGTGGGTGGAAGAGTGTGTGCCAACTCTGGGTGGCCTCAGGCCCTCAGGGGCCAATTCCTGTTTGTCCTACTATGTACAGCTTCAGCTACCTACTGGGCTGTCACCAACTTCTCCAACTGCTACACATGACACCTTCCCCCTTCCAAAGGGCGACTGGCCCCAGCTCACTTAACATGGGACAGAGCCCCAGACACCCTCCCTGCCCGAGCACCCGCATTTCTACCTTCTGCGTCCACACCCCCCGGCCGCACACCCTGTACAATGAGGCGGCACAATGCTGTGGTTTCTCACCCAGCGTCAGGCCTGGGGCTGGTATCTCGCCTCTCTGAATGCCCTGTGTCTCCATCAAACTGAAGACTATCCTCTTACCTCCCCCCTCCCCACCCCCCCCAGCAGACTGAGGCTCCCTGGGAATGGAGAATTTGGGGATGGGGGTGGAGGGCTCCCGACAGTCCTCTAGGCCTTATCAGAATGGGAAGAAAGAATGCAAATACTGTCTCTGAGACAGCTAGGTCAGCCTAGCCTGGCACACGCCCAAGCCTGGAGTCCCTGCCAGAGGAAGGAGAGAAGCAAGGGAAGAGGGATCACCTTTTATTGAACACCTACTGCATGCCAGGTCCTATTCTAGACATTCTACATGCATAGAGTTTCTGTTCCTTTTTTTAAAAAAATTTTATGTGTTTTTTTTTCATTTTTTAAAATTTAGTTTTGCCCTTCCTCACTGCCCTCCAAATCCCGCTGTAGCCATTGCCTCAACCACGACGCCGAAAGGAAAGAGGCAGAGTCAGCAGCAGCCGCCGCCACCGCAGCAGCCCCCGCGGGAAGAGACTGGAGACGAGGAGGATGGGAGTCCCATAGGACCACCCAGCCTTCTGGGCCCTCCCCCCGTGGCCAATGGAAAGCCTGGTGGCCCCAAGTCAGCCCCACACTGGGATCCACCCACATGTCCACCATCAGTAGAATGGATAAATAAGTTGTTGCGTGTGCATGCGATGGGATACCACACTGCAATGAAAATGAACGAACTCCTGCTACAGGCAACTTGGATGAATCTCACAAACACGATGTTGAACGAAAGGAGCCAGACAGAAAGGAATGAAGACTCTCTTCACAGAGGTCCTCCAGGCTCAAGGAGACCAATGATTCCACCACTGCTGAGTCTCCCACTTCCTCCCCGGGGCAGATGCCCAATTCGGGGGGGCCTAGGCCCCAGATGTGGCCCATATGGTCGTGGTTGGTGGGGGGCCAACACTGGACCTCCTTTTCCTGGACCAGGCCATGGGGGTCCTTCCAGGGGAGGCTTTCACAAAGAGCAGAGAAATCCTCGAAGGCTCAAAAGTTGGTCTCTTATCAAAAATACCTGCCCACTCAAGGATGGCCCCCAAGTTATGGAAGACAAATCCAACCGCCCTGACACTTTGCCGCAAAGGGTCACTGTCGATATGAGGACCTCTGTGCCTTCTACTACCCAGGCGTCAATGGACCTCCTCTGTGAGACTGTGCCTTCCCATCTGGGCTGGAAGGAGCCCTCTGTGACCTAGCGGCCATATATTTCCCTGTGGCCCTGGGATGGCTACCGGGAGGCTGTTGCACCCACCACCCTCAGTCAGTGACACCCACCCCCATCCGCCACCTCCCCATTTGGGGTCCAGAGTTGTGTTTCATCACTGGGGCTCAGCGTGTCGTCTTTCTTCTGATCCAGCCTCCAGTGACGCCTTCAGGACCCCATCTTTGCTCCCCTCCACTGCCTCCTGGATCCTCTTCCCCCTCACCAGCGGACTGCTGAACAGGAAACCTCTTTGGTGCTATTTCTTGTGCACCTGCCCACCCAGCCCCCCGTACTGCCCTCGATTCCAGAAAGCTCTGGAGCAGTCTCCTACCATTGCCTTCTGGCTGCTTAAGTCCTTTTTATGTGACAACCCATACCCCCAAAGTTGCCAGTTACTCTGTGAAACTCACCAGGTTGATCTGGGGTCAAGTATGGATGACCCGTGTAGAGTTACTTCCTGAAGGGCCACTCTCCCTGCTTTTGGATTTTGTAGTTTCTGCGTCAGTAGCACGATCCCCACCTCTCTGGTCTGTGATCACTGTGCTTTGTGAAACCGTGCATCCCTTCGTACGCAGCCTCTCTCAGTGTCCGTGGGCATCTTTGTGGCTTCCCGACACTAGAGTAAGTTTTTCTGCCCAAACGAGTGAGACTCGGTGCCCTCTAGACTTTCCACACCTCCCCACCGTGGGAGAATTGTGAACCTTTCTGCGAGACTGCCTCCCTGGTCTCCCCATCCTGTGTCGGTTTCTCTGGGTTTGACACAAGCCCATGAGATGTCCTCTAAAGCTTCTGATGGGCAACCCTATCTCCTCTCCAGCCCACTTTAGCTAGACTATGTCATTGTGAGGCCACCAGCCCTTGCGTCTGAATTCTGTGAATCTCCACCCGGCCTACCTTTGGGTGGAACCTGGACAGCACTGTCGCCTTCGTCTAACCTTCTTCCCTGCATCCCTGGCACTGGTTGTTTCCTGTGAAAGCGGCAGTGAGTTTTGAACTGGCCCTGAGGAAATGGGTCAGGGGTTGTGTGGGCAAAAGGGAAGGATGAGAGCCGTTGGGGAACTGAGAACAAATTTTTTTTTCTTTTTAACATTTTTTTTTTTTATGTTAGCAATAAATGCAGTGGCAAAAAAATATTTTTGAGAGTAAGAGTGTGAGTGGGGGACAGGAAGAGAGAGAGGGAGACAGAAGACCCGAAGTGGGCTCCACACGGACAGCAGCGAGCCCAACGTGGGGCTCAAACCCACCAACCGTGAGATCACGACCTGAGACGAAGTCAGTCAGTTCAACCAACTGAGTCACCCAGGTGCCCCAAGCTGTTATTTATTTATTTATTTATTTATTTAGAGAGAACGAGCGGGGGAGGGGCAGAGAGAGAGAGAAAGAGAGAGACAAGCCCAAGCAGGCTCTACACTGTCAGTGCAGGGCCTGACGAGGGGCTCAAACTCACGAACCGTGAGATCAGGACCTGAGCCGAAATCAAGAGTCTGTCAAGTAACAGACTGAGCCACCCGGGTGCCCCTAGAGTTGCTCTTCCTTTTACAGGAATAGGGAAACCGAGGCCAGAGAGCTCCCAGGCAAGAGAGACTTGCCCAGGGTCATACAGCTAGTGAATGAGTAAAAAAGCTGGGTTTGGGCTCAGGGTCTACCCGAACTAACACTGCCTTCTCTCCATAACCCTGATGTGGGCCGCTGGACAAATCCTCCTTTCGCCATCTATTGGCTGAATGACCTTGACCAAGTTGCTTAACCTCCTGAAGGCTCAGCCTCCTGATCTGCAAAATGGGGGTATTAACAAAATCTGTGTTCGATGATGAACTGAGATTAATGCATGTGAATGAAGTGCCTGTTGTCTTGTATTACCGTGCAGAGTAAAGGGTAGATAACGCCAACATTTGAAACATAAGGAAGAGACATGGTGCAGCCCCGAGTTTGAAGGAAGAGACAAAGCAAAACGACAGAAGTCACCCCATTTATAAGTTCTCCAGGTCCGGGGGAAGGGAGAAGACATTAAGGCATATGGACCACAAGCTCCCAGCCCCGCCTTGCCCTTAAGCACTGCACTCGGTTACTTGAAGTGTATGTTATATATCAGCCTTTTCCCCTGGACCCTTGAGAGCCTGGCCCAGAGCTGGCATCTCTCAGTGCTGGTTACACTGAAAAACAACATGTTTATTTATTGAGTATTTACGATGAGCCAAGGGTGATGCTAAGGGCCTTCTGTGCGTTAGCTCATTTAGATCTTCACAATGACCATGAAAGAGGGCACCCATTTTACAGAGAGGGAAAATGACATTAGAGAAGATAAGAGCTGGGTGTGTGGCACATAGCTGGTGCTCTTGACTTTTGCTCTGAAAGGCTGAACAGACGGATGGATGAATTAAGAAGGGGGAGGTGGGAGCAAGGAGGTCAAGGTCACAAGTGTTCACCTCTCCCCTCATCCATCTTTATTAGCTGCCACAACTGTGTCCACCACACCTTGTGCCTGGTCCCCCATCACCTGATGGACACAGTCCTAGGGAGCTGGCAGTTCTGCAGGGCCCGCTGAGATCCTCTGAGCCGAATAAAGGAGCAATCTCTCCTGCCAAGCATCTGGCCAGTGTGCCTCTGCCTGGGAACCTGACCTGGAAATTCCATGATGAGGGCCCATCTCCAAATCTCTGACAACCAACAAAGAGTATAGGAAAACGTCGCCCAGCTGCTCTCTCAGAGGTCCCAGGGAACTAAGGGGAAATTCATTCTTTATTGTAGCAGGAGTGATTTCAGCTAGATTGCAGAAGGGACTTACCGACAGAGAGGGGGAGCAGATCTGGGATTCCTTGCTAGAGTTAGAAAATGACACAGTGGTCCCCGTGGGTGGCTCCACAGGCTGAGCTGTGAACAAGGCAGACACAGTCTCTCCCGTCTTGGAACTTAGAAGGGGGAGGAGACAATCAACGCATATGTAATATCGAGGCTGATATATGCTTTGAAGAAAGGTAAAGCAGGGAAGGGGATAGTGCATGGTGGCATTTGCGAGTCAGGGCTGCTTTTGATTTTATTTTTTATTTTTTTAGGTGAGAGAAGGCCTCTGCAGAGACGACTTGAAGCAGAGATCTGAATGAAGTGAGGGAACAACCAGTGCAAAGGCCCTGAGGTGGGAGTGTGCCTGGCAGGCTCTGGGAACAGCAGGCCGCCTGTCCGAGTGAATGAGGGACACAAACCAGAGCTGAACGGAGAGAGAAGCTTGCATTCTGGTGTGCACTGGTCAGCCATAGCATGATATGTGACTTTGTTATAAATGTGATAGGAAACCATTGGAGGGTTTTCAAGCAGGAGAGTAATGTGATTTGTGTTTTAAAATAATTTTTAATGCTTTATTTTTGAGAGACAGAGAGAGAGACAGAGTGAGAGTGGGAGAGGGGCAGAGAGAGGGAGACACAGAATCTGAAGTGGGCTGTAGGCTCTGAGCTGTCAGCACAGAGCCGGACGTGGGGCTTGAGCTCTTGAACCGCAAGATTATGACCTGAGCCAAAGTCAGATGTTTAAACTGACTGAGCCACCCAGGTGTCCCTAAAATAATCTTTTAAAAGATTTTATTTTTAAGAAATCTCTACACCCAGCCTGGGGCTCAAACTCACAACCCCAAGATCAAGAGTTGCACACCCCACTGACTGAGCCGACCAGATGCCCCTAAAATAATTTTTGACTTAATTTTTTGAAGTAAGGTCTAGGCCCAACATGGGGCTTGCACTCGCAATCAAGAGTCACATGGTCTACTGACTGAGCCAGCCAGGCGCTCCTTAATTTATTTTTTAAACAGCTAATACATTCATATGGTTCAAAGAGTAAAATATATTATGAGGCACCTGGGTGGCTCAGTCGGTTGAGCGCCTGACTCTTGATTTCTTTGGCTCAGGACATGATCTTGGGGGCGTGGGATTGAGCTCTGCGTCAGGCTCTGCACTGAGCGTGGAGCCTGCTTGAGATTCTCCCTCTCTCTCCCTCTACCCTCTCTCTCTCCCCTTACTCTCTGTCTCTCCCTAAAAAAATTAAAAAGCCCCCAAAATGCAAAGTATTGTTCCCCTTCATGCCTTTATTCCCTTCCTTCCACCAACCACGTATTAGTTTCTTGATCGTCCTTCTAAGACTTCTTTACACAAACACAAGCATATATGTAATTAACATTTATATAGCACTACTATGTGTCAGACCTTATTCTTATCTTTATTTTTTTAATGTTTTGTTTATTTTTGAGAGCAAGAGAGACAGAGCATGAGCAGGGGAGGGGCAGAGAGAAATGGGGAGACACAGAATCCAAAACAGGCTCCAGGCTCTGAGCTGTCAGCACAGAGCCCAACGTGGGGCTCAAACTCACAGACCGCGAGCTCATGACCTGAGCCGAAGTCGGACGCTTAACCGACTGAGCCACCCAGGTGCCCCTGACCTCATTCTTATCTTTAAAAGATTAACTCATTTAATCTTTATGACTCAACCCTATGACCTAAGTACTGTTAGCCCTACTTTACGGATGAGGAAACTAGGGCACAGAGAGGCTAAATCATTGCCCCAAATTGCACAGCTTTTAAGTAACCATATTAGTTCTCTAGGGCTGCTATAACCATAACAAATTACCACAAACTGGATGGCTTCAAACAACAGAAACTTTTTCTTTTTTTAAAAAAATATACATATTATTTATTAATTTATTGTATTTTTGAGAAAGAGAGAGAGTGCACAAGCAGGGGGGTGGGGGGACTGGGAGACAGGGAGACGCAGAATCTGAAGCAGGTTCCAGGCTCTGAGCTGTCAGCACAGAGCCCAACGCGGGGCTCAAACCCACAAACCAGGAGATCGTGACCTGAGCCAAAGTCAGACACTCAACTGAAGGAGCCACCCAGGAGCCCCCAGAAATTTGTTCTTTCATAGTTCTGGAGGCTAGAAATCCAAAATTGAGGTGCCAGCAGGATTCATTGTTTTTAGAGGCTCTCAGGAGCATTTGTCCCATGCCTCTCCTCCAGCTTCAGGTACTTTCTTCCAATCCTTGGTTTGTAGATGCGTCTCTCCAACCTCTGCCTCTGTCTTCACACGGCATTTTCTACTGCGTGTCTGTCTCTGGGTCCAAATATTCCTCTCCTTATAAGGATACCTGTCATGATGGATGCAGGGCCCACCCTAATCAAGTATGACCTTAACTTGATCCGCAAAGGCTCTATTTCCAAATGAGGTCACATTCACACGTTCCAGGCGGACGTGAATTTCGGCGGGACGCTATTCAACCCACTACAACACGGGAATGTGTATTTGAACTAAGGCGGTCTGGCTTCTGAGTCTGTGCTCTTAATCACTGGTTATGCTGCCACTCAGTAAGGTCACAAATATAGAGACATAAGAAAATATTAAAACTCTTTTTCTACAGACAGGGGAATATCACATATGTTTCTCTGTACCTTGCTTTTTATTTTTCACTTTTTATTCTTTTTTTCTTTTTTTTTAAATTTTTTTAACATTTATTTATTTTTGAGACAGAGAGAGAGCATGAACAGGGGAGGGTCAGAGAAAGAGGGAGACACAGAATCTGAAACAGGCTCCAGGCTCTGAGCTGTCAGCACAGAGCCTGACGCGGGGCTTGAACCCACGGACCGCGAGATCATGACCTGAGCCGAAGTCGGACGCCCAACTGACTGAGCCACCCAGGCGCCCCTATTTTTTTCTTTTAGTAAGTTCTACACCCAGTGTGGAGCTTGAACTCACAGCCCTGAGATCAAGAGTTGCATGCTCTACCCAGTGAGCCAGCCAGGTGCCACATACCTTGCTTTTTAAACTTAATGTCCCCTGCAAGCTTGCCCTATGAGGACACACAGATCTCCCTCATTCTTTTTCATGGCTGCATAGTGTTCCATTTAACGGGTGGACTGTCCTCTACCTAACCCAACACCTTACTAATGGACAATTGGGTTATTTTGAGCCTTTTGCTATTGTCAACAGTGCTGCAGTGAATAACGTTATACAAACTTCATTTCTCACTTGTGCAAGCGCATCTGAAGGATAAATTCCCAGAATCAGGACATCTGGATGCATTTAGAATTTTGATAGAATTTGCCAAAATGCCCTCTTGGGGGCCTGTACCGATTTATATTCACGTGCGTGAGAGCACTCTGTGACAGCACATACAAGAGTGTGGTTTCCTTACAGAAATAGCCACAGACTAGATTATTAAACTTTGGGATTTTTTTTTTAACAGAGAGAGAGAGAGAGAGAGCAGGAAAGAGGGGCAGAGGGAGGGAGAGGGAAAATCTTAAGCAGGCTCCACACTCAGCACCAAGCCCAATGCTGGGCTCCATCCCAAGACCTGGGGATCATGACCTGAGCTGAAATCAAGACTCAGAGGCTCAACCGAGTGAGCCACCCAGGCAGCCCTAAACTTTGAGATTTTTTGCCAGACTGATAAGGAATGGTATCCCACTGTGGTTTCCCTGATTTTCATTCCTTCTGAGTTTGAGCTTCTTTTCACATGTTGAGAAGCCATTTCTATTTGCTTTTCTGAGAACTGTCAATTCATATCCTATGCCTGTTTCTATTAGGTTGTTGCTCCTTTTATTATTTTTTTATTATTTATTTATTTATTTTTTTTTTAACATTTATTCATTTTCGCGAGACAGAGAAAGTGGGGGAGGGGCAGAGAGAAGAAGACAGAATCTGAAGCAGGCTCCAGACTCCGAGCTGTCAGCACAGAGCCCGACGTGAGGCTCGAACTCACAGGCCGCAAGATCATGACCCGAGCAGAAGTCCCACGCTTAACCGACTGAGTCCTCCAGGTGCCTCTGTCCTTTTAATGAATTTCCAAAAACGCTTTATCAATTAGAGAGCTGATCCTTGGTCTATCATCTGAGTTGCAAATATTTTCCTCTAGCTTGTCATTTGTCTCATGAGTTGCTTTTTTGTGTTTTAGCTTGTGAAAGTTTTTGATTTTTATGTATTTGACTTTAACCAATCCTTTTTTATGACTTTTTGGGTTTGACTCACGGTTAGACTTTTCCCACTATGAGATGATAGATTCTCCGGTGTCTTTCTCTAGTGCTTTTATGGTTTTGTTTTGATTTTTTTTTTTTTTAACATTTAAATCTTTGATCCCTTTGGAAGTTATCCTCAGTGAGGTACTCAATGTGACATACAGATCTAATTTTTTTTCCGGTTGGCTACCTAGTTGTCCTAACACTGTTTACTAGCGTCCATTCTCCACTTTGAGATGCCGCTTCTATCAAATACTAAATAACTGTCCATCGAGTCTATTTCTGGACAGTCTATTTCAGTCCCTTGGTCTGCTTGTCTCCTCCTGCACCCAAATCAAATTGTTTTAATTACTGACGCTTTAAATATTACCTATAGTAGTTAAGTTAGTGGTGTCCTCTTCCCCCACACCCTGAAAAGTTTCTTGGTATTCTTTTCCCTTTTTTTTTTTTTTTTTCCTGTGGGTGGGGAACCTCAGGAGATCTCATAGGACTTATACTCTATAGGGGAACAGACAATAAACAGTATTCATGTGTCGGGGTGCCCGGGCGACTCAGTCAGTTAAGTGCGCGAGTTCGGCTCAGGTCATGATCTGGCAGTTCGTGGGTTCGAGCCCCGCATCGGGTTCTGTGCTGACAGCTTGGAGCCTGGAGCCTGCTTCAGATTCTGTGTCTCCCTCCCACTCTCTCTCTCTCTCTCTCTCAAAAATAAACAAACAAACAAACATTAAAAAAAAAAAAACAATTCTTACATGTCACGTGGTCGTGCCAAGAAAAACAACAAAGCAGATAAAAGGACCGAGGCATGTAGGGACTAGTATTTCGATGGGCAGCCAGGGAGGGCTCCCCCCGGGGAGGTGAATACAGCTTCGCAAAGGGATGGAGGCCACAGGGATACCTGGGGGGAGACAGTCCCAGCAGGACCAAGGACAAACGCAAAGGCCTGAGCCAGGAGCATGCTTGGCATGTTGAAAAACAACAAGGCAGCCGGTGCCCCCGGAATGGGGAGATCGGAGGGGAGAGCGGGAGGCGATGAGGTAGATCGTGCAGAGGCCCTGCAGGTCACAGCAAGGACGCTGGCTTTTCCTTTGAGATGGGGAGCTATGGGAGGGGACTGAGCAGCATAGTGACATGGTCTGACCTCCCTTTTAACAGGATGGCTCAGGCTGCTGTGTGGAGAACAGACTGTACAGGTGAGGGCAGCAGCGGTGGGGGGGGGGGCAATAGAATTTGGGATGGGTGAGTGGATTGTAACTCAATTTCCTTGTCCGTCTCCCCCACTAAACTGAGCTTTACAAGGACAGGCACGGAGCTTATTCAGTGATCTATGCACTGAGTAGGCATGGGTAAACATTTGTGGGAGGAAGAAGGCGGGGAGGATAGATTGGAGGAGGCAGGAGAGGCAGAGTCCCCTGGGGAATGGCTCTGCAAAGGCCACAGACAGTGGAGGGAGCAGATGTGATGACGGAGCCAGCTCCCCAGCAGGGTTGGAGGCTGAAGGGGGCAGAAGCCAGGAAAGCTAGTCCTCCCAAGCTGGTGTCCACCCAGCCCAGGATCTATGACCCCCATCAAGGACAGGCTATGTGCAGTTTATGCTCGAGTTTTGCTACCACAGGGACCCTGGAGGGGGGCTCTCTTTCTCAAGGTGAGAGGGTTCAAGGGTGAGGTAGCCTGGGAGAGAGAGCAGCTTTCCTTAATTCTAGCACACTGAGGCCCTGGGAAGGGATAATTTGTCCTCTTCACAGATGATAAATTGAGGCTTCGAGAAGGAAAGGAATTCACCCAAGGTCACACAGCAAATAAGTGGCTCAGCCCAGTTTCTGGGGCTTGATATCTATAAGACACCTCCTTGGCCACTGCCTAATTTTGGTCTGGGTTCCTCTGCAGTTTTGGGGAGTGACCAAGGGCAGAGGAGGAGGCGACTCCTGGCATTCAGCCAGCCCCGAGCTGCTGCCCAGGCACAGCTACTGATGCCCCACTGGGGGTAGGACCCAGCTGTAGGGAACAGGAGAATGGGGCCCTTCAGGACTTCATGATGCTTTGAGCAGAATGGGCCTCAGAGCGCAGCAGGTAGATGAGAGGCACCAAAGTAAGGGAGGAGGAAAGAGGTTGGGCTTTGAAATACATCTTGGCCTTGCCACTATCTCACTGTGTGACTTTAAGTAAATTGCATCTGTCCAGAAACCTCAGTTTGTGCATCTGTAAACTGAGGACAGCCTCTCTCCCTTACAGGGCTGGCATGCAGTTGAATGAAGCAATAGGGGTCCAATGCTACCTGAAAGTGCTTCCTTCCTGACCTTCCCCCACCCAGACCAGGGTGCTGGTGTCCCTGTCCCCAGCAGAGGCTGATCCACTGCTCCTAGGTGAAAGGGAACATGAGTTGTGACAGCATCTCAAGTCCCAGGCCTACAAATGGATCCAGACTATGTGGGACCTGGCCAGTGCTGATACCTATGTGCCCTATTAGGGCCAGGTGAGCCCGCAGAGCCCTTAGGACAGCTGGGTCGTCCCTGGCTCTTCCCCAAGTATCTCAAAGTACTTGTTCACTCTGGGCCTCAGTTCCAGGGAATCTCTTGAGCACTGGTTGGGGGTGGGCAGGAATTGGAGGCCTTCTATTGGGCGGATGGAGTAGGCTGCTTCGATCGTCATGAGCTCCCTGTCTCTGAGGTATGTAAGCAGAGACTGGACAAGCACTGGGCAAGGAATCACTCATCAATGGACATTAGATAGGGGCAAGAAAGTGGGTACTTGGTATGGTAGGGGCTGGCCAAGGACTTCTGAGAGCTGAAGGACAAATATGAGTAAAGTAGGGAAGAGAAGCATGTTTAGGTCTGAGAGAACAGCAGGTGCAATGCCTGAAGGCAAGCGAAAGCCCTGCATTTTCAGGGAGCTGAAAGTTTAGCATGGCAGGAGGGTAGGAAGCGAAGGGCACTGGCTGAGCTGGATGATGTCAGAAGTCACAAGTCCTCATCTAAAAGGGGACCCATCTTAGGGGTCAGGATCCACTCTGTCCCATGAGGGACATGAATGAGGAGTGAGCCAGGTGAAAGAAGATGGGGCAGAGAGGGAATCATCTGTGCAAACACCCAGAGAAGAGGAAAGACAGCTGAGAGGAGATCAGTCTGACTACAGCCAGGCTGGGAGAGGGGGAGGAGGTGTGACTGAGACTAGAGACCCAGGTATGGCCTTGTGGGTCTTGCTGACTTGCCTGAAGGCCATCGGCAGTCCCCAAAGGGTTTTACGTGGTGGTTGGAGGGGGGTAGTGGTGGTGACCCAACCCCAGTCAGTAGAAACGTTGAGGAAGGTTGTCTGGGATGCCCTTTAAGGTCCCTGCAGACCCCCTAAGACCCCGCAGAAGCTCTGGGGAGTCCAGCTCTCTTAGGCACAACCTCAGAGGCATCTCAAGGAGGATGAGGAAGTTCATTTGTCAGAGGAACCACATAGAAAAGTGACACCTGGAGGTGAGTGAGGTCTGGTCTCAGCTCATCACTGATTCAATGACTCAGTAAATCTTAGCTCTCAGACCACAGGGGCTGGCAGGACATTCTCTCATCACAAGATGCGGAAGTGAGGCCCCCCCGACGGAAGTTCAATGAAATCGCTCCAGACCACAGAGCAAATCTATGGCAAGGTCAGGGTCAGGGATAAGGAAGCTAGTACCTGCAAAGCACCTAGTATGTGCCAGTCCGGTGCTAGGCACCGCATACACCACATCACTGACTGCAAGTACAGCTTCATTTTGCAGATGAGCAGACTGAGGTGCAGATGGCACGACTCTTGTGCCAGGTCATGCAGAGCTAGGGCTGGAAACCTCGTCGTGCACCACTTTCGGGTCTGCGTTTAAGGGGGAGGGGGGGGAGGGGGGGCGTGTCCAGGAGAGTGAGAGGACGGCGGGGCTGTGTTTCTGGGACTTTCCTCTCTGAGGTCTGAGGCCTGAAATAGTTGCGCTCCAGTGGGCGCCCCTAGGCTTGGCCACACTATCTGCCCCGCCCGCTGCGGGGAGCGGTCTAGACACAGATCCCCTCTCCCCGCATAATGGCGCGAGCCTCGCCAAACGCTCGGAGCGACGTGAACGGGCCCCGGGGTACCCCGGCGCGCTGAAGCTGGCGCCGCTGCTGCGACGCAGCCTTGTGGCCGTCTACGGGGACGCTTCGGCTCACTCCTCCGCCTTCCTGCGCTCCCAGCGCAGCTACTCCCGACGGCAGCGGCGCAGAGTGTGGCTGCCGCCGCCCCGCGCCAACCAATCAGGAAGCAGAGGCGTACTCCGGGCACGCCTCCCCTATGACGTCACGCAACCGCCCAGGAAGCCCCGCCCGGTGGCCTTACCTGGGAAAGGTCTTGGGAGAGGGCAGTGGTTGTAGGCTCTCGAAGGGTGAAAATAGTGAAAATAACCGCCATGTGAATCGCACACATTATACCTGCCCTGAGAAATACAGTCAGGGTAAACAGTTTCCTAATTTTAAAATGTGCTTATTCCCTGAATCGCTCTTCAACCACCCATCCGTCCGTCTGTCCATCCATCTGGACCATCCACTCAACCATAGCTATTGGGCACCTCCTGGGTGCCAGGAGCTGAGCTGGGTGCTGGTGATTAATAACGAGGAACCTTGTGCTTGTGTTCACGGAGCTCGGAGGCTAGTGAAGAAGTCTGACAGTAACAAATGCTTATACCAATCATGCTTTTATTACAATCGTGATCCATTCTAGGAACATAAGGTACAGGCTGCTGGGATAACGAAGTGTTTAATTTAGATTGGGGGCTCGGGTCTCTGGAGAAGTTACGTTCGAGCTGACTCCTGAAGCAACAAAAGTGTTCCAGGCAGAGGGAAGAGCTTGTGGAAAGGCATTGAGGTTGGCAGGCACTTAGAGGGTTCTGGAAAGGAAAAAGAGGTCAGCATGGCTGGAAAGAGTTGGGGGAGGGAAAGCGAGGTGAGATAAGACTCTGGAGCTTTGGAGGAACAGATGATTCCAGACCTTGAAGTCCAGAGTAAGGGAGTAGAATTGTATTTTAAGTGTGATGGGCTTAAAGCTGGAAGGGGTGGGGTGGGGTGGGGGGTGTCACTTTGTCTTGCTTTAAGATCTTCCTTGCTCTGTGTGGATAATAGACAAGAGTGGACACTGGGAGACCCATTAGGAAGACCTTGTAGGTGTCCTCTAGGCCTGAACTAGATGATGAGAGGGGGGCCATGTGGGTGGAGAGTCGTGAACAGACTCAAGAAATAATTAGGAGATAGGATCTACAGGCTGCCTGGTTGCTGGATTGAGTGCAGGCAGATGGGTGGGACCAAGGAAGATTAAGATTAAGTACCTTCATTGGACAATTATTTATACAGTCTTCTCTGGGTGCCAAGTACTGTTCTAGAGAGACTGTCGAGATTCAAATCCTGCCCCTGCCACTTGCTAGCTGTTTATTTTAGGGAAGTCATTTAACCTCTCTCTGCCTTGATTTCTTCATTTATAAAATGTGGATTCTAATAACACCCCAGAGGATTGTAGTCAGGATTAAATGAGTTATAAATGTAAAACCTTGGATCTGGAGGTCTGGGACTGGGCTCTGGGGCTCGGTACTTGGACTTGGGGCTGAGTGCTTGGGCCTGCTTCTTGGAGTAATCAAGCCTCCATTTCTTTACTGGCCTTATACAAATGAACCTGCCCCTAACTTGACTCTCTTCTCAGTGGCTTCACAGCACATGGTAAGGGTGTGACCCTACCTGTCTGCACTGTTTGCTCCACGGAGACCTCAGAAGGAAGGGAAATAGAAGGCTGCTCTGGGCCTCTTCATGGACCCTTTCTGGGGCCCCTATTTTTTTCTGCCTGAGCCAGGAAGCCCACACTCCCTTATCTTCTGCCCCTCCCCCACAGCCATCTGCTTAAAGGAAGTGGCTCTTTAGTTCTTCACAGGAAGCCACAGGCCTCCTCTGCTTCAGCTCCCTCCAGCTACCACTGACCCAGGCCCTTTCCTGGCCCAGGCCCCCTTCAAGGCTGAGTCCAGAGATGCCCTGTACCTGGCATCGTTCTCTGCTACCCAGTCAAGGAGACTGTTCTTTTCATGTCCTTGTGTGGACTGTTCTTTTCATTTCCTTTCAATCTCTGTGGCCCAGGTCTGGAAAAACAGGCTGTAGACCTGGAGGTGAGACCTGACTGTAGAGGGTCCTGAATGCTGTGCTCGGGAGTTTGGAGATCCCAGCCTTGGAGGACTAAGGGCCTGCAAGGGAGAGGAGAAGCAGGCCCTGCAGGGATCCTCAGGACTGACCATTCCCGTGAGCTTCAGGAGCTCCTTCTGTAAAGCAGGGGCAACGTCTGACTCGCTTTGGTCTTCAGCATCCATGGTGCCGTCCGCCCCAGGGAGAGCTGTTGGTAATTGGGGAGCGGCTCAAGGATGATGCAGGCAGAGGGAGATTCAGGGTAGGACTGCACTGCCACCTGGTGGCCGTAGCCGCACATAGCACCATGGGATGGTAGGAGGTCGGCTCTTAGAGGGAGTGAGGGGACTTTCCAGGGTACCGACCGGGCCAGGAAAGCCCTTAACGAATAAAAGAAATCCCTACGGATTTTATTAAAGAGAAAGACACCTCCAGCTTGAGCGCTTGGGAAAGACATTCTAGGTCCAGATGAGAGTCTCACTGCTCCCCTCCTCCATTTCACAGACTATGACACTGAGGCCCAGAGAGAAATGATGAGGACAGAGGACCTCAATGTTGTTTTCCATAAAGTCAGCCACGCAGATGGGATCTATTTTTGGACTTGCCTCAGGGTGTGGTCCCAGAGTGAGGATCTGCCCTGCTGGTTTCTAGTCACCCTCATTTGTGACCAAACATGGCATCCTCGACACCATCACCCACCTTAGTCACCAAAGTTGGCACCACAAGGTGGCTTTTGGCAGCTTCTAAAAATAAAATCCACTCTCAGAGGGCCTGGATCAGACAGGACCGAGAGGATTCCGAAGCATGTGCTTCAGACTCAGCAGTTTTAGACCAGGAAGGACCTCAGAGATCATAATATCTGAGCCCCCTTATTTTAAAAGCAAGGAAGCTAAGACTCAGAGAGGGCAAGTAAGCTGCCGGAGGCGCCCCCACCCTGTTGCTGGGCCGGGACTCAGCGTTTTGTCTCTCTGAAGGCCATTGCCAAGGAGGGGTCTGAAAGTGCGTTAGCATCTCCTGACTTGCTGCCATTAACGGATTCGGGTTTGTGTCCATCATTCTGCCTCACACGTTGTAGACGGGATGATCGTGGTCCATGATGGCTAACAAGGGCCAGGATGGGTGAAAGGAGACAGGGGCAAGGAGGGGGTGACAGGGAGGGAGAAGGAGTCCATGGATACTTTGGGGGGGCTCCTAGTTTGTGCACTGTGGGCTCCAAGGAGGTAGGAACTGGGTCTCTTTCACCACAGTGTTCTCAGCAGCTGGCACAGTGCCTGATACAGACTGAGTGCCCAGGAAATGCCCGCAGAATGAAAGCAAGGACCCATGGGATCTTGTGGTAAGAAGAGTGTCCCCTTAGAGATGGGTAATTTTCAGTGTCATTCAGCCTGAGAAGTGCTGAGGCCTCAAATCTGAAATCCTGGGGGCAGAGCTGTCTCTCTCTGGCCTTGACGCTGTTCACGGCAATAAGATGCCAAGGGAATAATTGTGTGTGTGTGTGTGTGTGTGTGTGTGCGCTCCTGGGGGCAGGGCGCCAACCTTGGGAGAAAGGAAGAACAGGGTCTGTGAGTTCCAGAAAGTAAACCCTGACCCCAAAGTCACATGACCTAGTTCCTGGTTGTTATTTGGCTATTTCCTCTCTGCTTTCTGCTCTAATCTTGCAAAGGAAGAAACTGAGTCGCACGATGTGACGGAACTCGTGTTAGGTCTGTAGGACTCCAGAGGGCATTCCTAGCTACTATGCTCCACTGCCTTATGTGAAAACCCCAGCCTCATCTATGCCGGAAAATGCTGAGTAAAAGGTTAGGGGCCTGTGTTTACTCAGACCACAGTGTTAAAAGGAGGTCAGGCCCCTCATCCCCAGGCCTACATGGGAGTGACAGTGAGTATTATCAAGGGTCCCCAAGGGAAAGAACAAGAGGTCCCCATGAGATCTGGTGAGGGTGATGGGACAGACAGGCAGATGGAAGGACTGACCTCAGGTTCAATTCTACCCACATCTATTAGCACCTATACGAGGCCTGTCCCAGGCACTGGGGAGAAGAGACAAATTAGAGACAGCACTCTCCCCGAAAGTGTTGAGGGACACACATTCATGTCTCTGGGATATCAACCTTCTAGACAAACTGGGGTGCAGGCTTCAGTAGAGTGTGATGCTCGAGACCCCGCCTTCCTCTGCAGGCAGAAGTCCGCTGTCTACCCGTCTGTGGATGGCCCCAGCCGAGGCGGGACTCTGCAGAGGTCCTATGGTAAGTATCAGGGGACCCAGCCCAGCTTTCGCTCTGGGACACAAACCACGGAGAGTGTGTGTGGAGCAGCTGGTGCCTCTACTACTTTTCCACGAGCAGTGCTTCTCGGGGCCTGGGGCAAGCCAGCGGGGGCAGACAATTGCCATCTGCCCAGATGGCGTTAGATCTGGGGGCAGGAGCAGGCAGGAGGGGACCTCTTCCCCGCCCACCCACACACATTGCTAACTGAAGACGAATTTCTGGGTTATAAGTGGGGGAGGCCTGAGGACAGCCTACGTGGCCCTTTTGTGACAAGATGTCGTGGTTCGCACGTGACCGCTTCCCAGGGATGCGGACCTCCCAGGGAGGCCAGTCTGGCATAAACCAGAACCAGGGCTGGGACCCTTCTGTCCTCACTGCCACTTGATTTCGAGGGCCTCTTTGGCCTCCCCCTACCTGGGTCCAGGCACCCAGGTTCCCCTGGACAGGACTCCCTAACTTCAGATCTCCCCCCTAGGTCTGGTCTGGCCTTCCTTTCCCACCCGGAGGGTGTAAAGCCTCTGTATGCCAACTGTCCACTTTATCCCACTTTATCTTGGAGGGAAGGAGACCTTGCCGAGGTCCCTCGAAAAGCTGCTGTCACACACTTCCCCAAGGCAAAGGTCTGGCCTATATTCTCCACCTAGCGCTTCTTCAGAGAATGGAGACCCAGCTTCTCCATCTCTGCCTCGTCAGAAAAGTAGCTGGAAGCTTCTCCCACTGAGAACAGACTGAGCTCTGCCTCCCCAGGCACCCTGTGAAATTGAGCCCGAGTGTTCACGCTGTGGCAGGAGGCTCTGCTGGGAAGGAATCCCAGAGGAGGGGATGTCTGAGCTGGGTTACGAGCTTCAGAAGGACATTCTAGGCGGAGAGAACAGCATGTACTGAGGCCCAGAGACAAAGCCACCTGGTGGTGTTCCGGGAGCTGCGGTTGGCTTGAGGGGAGAAAGGGGTTTGGAGGTGTGCGGATGAGGCAAATTGGAGCCAGATCTTGTTGGGAGACTCACGGAACGACAGAGTGTTTTCTGACAGGATTTTATTCTGCTTTTTCCACTTAGGTCATTGATGAGCGTGACAGAAAGCTCTCGACTACAATTGGAAGGGAGGGTTTTCTGGGAGCCTCCGCCTACTCCTCCTCCACTTCCTTCTCCTTCTCCCGGCTGTTTTCAAGGTGTTTGTGGACAGTGTAGCCCAGAAAGGCACCAATCTTGCCCATGAGGGCACTGCCACCACTAGCCCCTGTAAAGCAAATATAGTCAGGTCACTTGGGGCCCAGGCACGAGGCCTGGGAATCCAAAGGTCTGGAAATCATTAGTTAAGCCCAACCTCTTTATTTCCAGTTAGAGAAACAGAGGCCCCGAGAGGGGACAGGAGTTCTGCAAAGTGAATCCTATTTCCCCCTTGACTTGCCGTCTCCAATCAGAGACGTGTTCCATAGAAGAAGAATACACAGGGGTGCCTGGGTGGCTCAGTCGGTTAAGCATCCACTCCTGGCTCAGGCCACGATCTCACGGTTCGTGAGTTCGAGCCCTCATTGGGCTCTCTGCTGTCAGTGCAGAGCCGGCTTCAGATCCTCTGCCTCCCTCTCTCTCCGCCCCTCCCCTGCTCATGCTGTATCCCAAAAATAAACAAAAACGTTTAAAAACTAAAAATTAAAAAAAAAGAAAGAAAAATACACAGATAACAGCTCATCTTTTCACGTCTGTGGTGAACACACAGTGTTATTAATAATGCTAATAACAGCCGCCTTTGTGGAGACCTCCCTGTGGGGGCTGGGGGTTCACAAGTAAGAGATTTCATCGTGGTCACAACCCTGTGATGTGCATGAGTGCGAGAGTCTTACAGCACCTGACTGTTCCTAGCCTTGCCCCCACCCTACCTCCCACTGTTGGGGTGTGGCTTCCCTTCTGCCCCCTCTGAGAAGGGCTCTATTCTTCTGGGCTGGTTCTCTGAGCTTTTGTCATTCAGAATTGAGAGCAGATGGAAGGTTCAGGAAGGCAGAGGGGAGTCTGTCAGGGGCAACTTTTCTCCAAGATTTTGAGCCCTCAGAGAGAGAGAGAGAGAGAGAGAGAGAGAGAGATGGAAGGAAGCAATGAAAAAGAAAGGAGTGGAGGAGAGAAAGAGAGAAGTAAATGCACATTTTTTTTAATTAAAAAAATTTTTTTGATGATCTCTATACCCAACGTGGGCCTCAAACTCACGACCCGAGACCAAGAGTCTCATGATCCCTTGACTGAGCCAGCCAGGCACCCCAATGCACATTCTTTTAGAAGGGTCATTCTGAACTCTAGCTTTTCCTTTCATGGTGTTCAGGAAATACAATTCAAGACCAGGGCCGGTATGAGATTGAATTGAGTGGGTCACTCCACCTTTCTTTCCTCTTTTCTTTTCTTTTCTTTTTTTTTAATGTTTATTTTTAAAAGAGAGAGAGATTGAGCATGAGCAGGAGAGGAGCAGAGAGAGAGGGAGACACAGAATCCGAAGCAGGCTCCAGGCTCTGAGCTGTCAGGACAGAGCCCCACAGGGGCGGCTGGAACCAACTAATGGTCAGATGGTGACCTGAACCGAAGCCCCACACTTAACCGACTGAGCCACCCAGGTGCCCCTGAGATTTATTTTATTTTTAGGTAATCTCTACACCCAGTGTGGGGCTGGAACTCACAACCCCGGATCAAGAGATGCATATTCACCGACCGCGCCGGGCCAGGCGCCCCTCTCTGCCACCTCTCTTTGCCACTCTGGCTCTCTGAGTTTGAGCAGATTCGTAAAATGTTACATCGAGGATGGTCATCCCTGTTAACAGATGAGGAAACTGAGGCTTGTTGCGATCTGGCCAAAGCATCAGTGAGGCACCCCGCTTTGGTGGCTAAGAGCGAGGAGTCCGACTAGGTTCGAATCCTGGCTTTGGTGCCAACTGACGGGGAGCATTTGAGTAAATTACGTAACCCCTCGTTGCCTCGGTTTCCCCACTGCATGACGGAGATTGTAAGGACACCCGGCTCATGGAGTCACCTGGCCCTGGCATCCCCGCCCGCGGGCCCGGTCGCCCACTCACCGAGGCTCTGCAGCACGGCCACCAGCCCCCCGGCGGGCACACCGCCCCCGTTCGCCACCGCGGAGCAGCTCATCAACCAGGCGGCCACAGAGTTGGCGGCGATGCCCGCGCTCGTGAAGCCCAGAACGGGCAGCCCCGCGGCCAGGAGCCCTGGAGGAAGGGGAGGCGGTGAGGGAGCGCCCGCAGCAGGGGCCCCCACCTTCCGGAGCTTTCCGCCCTCTGGACCCACCTCCTCCGACAGCCATGTAGGTCAGGGCGCCCCAGACCCCGGAGCCGCCGTCCTCCGAGCGCTCTTCTTTTGCCTGTCTTCTTTTGCCTGTCGGGAGGGGACAAAGTGGAATGCGGAGCAGGGTTCCCTGTACTGTGCCTGGTGCTCAGCACCACCCCCATCCTTCCATTTCGGGGAGCCTCGCCGAAGGGAAGAGACTTCATCCAAGGCGCCGTGCCTGGCACATAACTGGCACTGAACACACTTGGGTGGAATGGAGGAATTGATACGTAAGGAGTCGAACCTGGGACTCTGGCTACAGTGACCTGGAGCTGTCCACTGTCACAGCCCTTCTCGTCCCGGAGCCAGGGTTCCTGAAAGTCTACGCCGGGCTTCCGAAACTCTCGGTGTGTTTATCTCCCAGCCCTCCCTGGCGCCAGGATGCTTACCTGCCTCCACCCCGCCGCAGGCGAAGAGTAGCAGGTGGCACAAGAAGAGCGATACCGCCTTCCGCCGCATGGTGGCGCCGCGCGCAGGCTTTGTCACTGGCCCAGAGAAGGGGATGGGGAGATGAGTCTCCAGAGTCCTTTTGGACCCGCGTGGTTGTTTTCCCTTTCTATTCGTGGAGGAGTCCATAAAAAGCAGCAACGTGCTCTGGACTGAGCCCAGGACCCCCCTGAGGAGCCGCGGGCTTTCTGTTTCCTCGTGGCAACAACAGCCACGCAGCAAATAGTTGCCGCCTAGACAAGCACTCAAGACTGTCGAGTTCAAACCTCATGCTCTTTCCATCGTAGCACAGAATAGGAAAAGGCGTATGCCCCCAAACTCACCTCCAGTGTGATCTTTGTCCGTTCAGTGCCTTTTCCTTGAATTAAAAACAACCTCCCATATAGTGAGGACTTCCCACTTTATGGCACGAGGTCAATTATCCCCGTAAGAATCCCTTGAAATACATGCCATTGTTCTCAACCATGTGTTATAGATAAGGAAGTTGAAACCGGGTGAAGTTAAGTAACATTCCTAAGTCTGACCAGCTAGGAAGTGGCAGTCAGGATTCAAACCCACACTTGACTAATGCCCAAACCCACACTTTTTAAAAATGTTTATTTTTGAGAAAAAGGGGAGGGAAGGGGCAGACAGAGGGAGACAGGATGGCAAGCAGGCTCTGCGTTGACAGCCGAGAGCCTAGCGCAGGGCTCGAACTCACTAACCTGAGCCGAAGTCTGAGTTTAACTGACTGAGCCACCCAAGTGCCCCCCCAAACCCACGCTTTTAACAACCACTCCAGATACCTTCATCTGCCCTCAAAGATAAACTCACTGTCACATTAGATCCTGCGTTAAAGGGGTTTCAGACACAGTCCAGTCCTTTGGGCAGGCAAGGTAGCTTGATCTCCATTTTACAGATGACAAGTTAAAGCCCAAAGAAGTGAAGTGTCAGGGTTAAGGCCGTAGACTGCTGCCTTGGTGCCTATAACCTAAGTCTGGGGTTTGGCACCCCAACCCCCTAAAAGCCCCAACCCACCTCCTCAGACCAGTCTTAGCCCAGGGCACTACAAGGGACCCAGGGGTGAAGCCTCCCTGAAGAATGGGTATCGTGGCTCTCGGGGCATAAGGCTCACAGGCAGACAGCCTGGCAGAGGCTTGGCAGCTGACATCCATACTTCCTGGCTTTCGGGTTTACCTTGGAGGAGGGGAGAGGAGGAATCTTCCTTCCCGGAGCCTGATGGTAGATGGGAACAGCAGTGAGGTTACAGCTCTGGGGCTGAAGGCTGGCTTTTTATAATCACATTTGGACTGCCTCCTCTCCTCCCCAGGCAACCAACCAATCCTTGTCAGACTTTCCATTTCCTGCACTCATTCTGTAGTTTCTTTTCTCTTTTCCTCCAGCTCTGCTCAGTGACAGAATCTCTACCGTATCCATTAACAGAAACATGTAATTCAAGCCAGGGATTTTCTGAATAGCTGAGAGTATTCAAAGCAGATCATGCTAGAGCGGAATCCATGGTCCTGCTGGGCTTAGTGAAGCCGGAACACCAGCTCCTCTTGGGGCGCAGAAGCCTTTCACAATTCAATTCAATTCAATTCATAATTATGCCTACCATTTATTGGGAACTTTCTGCATGCCGGGGCCTGTGTAAAAGGCTCTATAAACGTGATCTTTTTCCTATGCCACAACAGTCCTGTGAAGTATCTATTGTTTACAATCCTCATTCTGCAGAGGAAGAGATTAAAGCTTGTGGAAATGAAATCACTCGATTCCGTGTATTCTTTGAACCTTTGGTTAATAATGCCTGTAGAAGCACTATGGGTAAGAAATGCAACCTATGGTTGGAGTACATAACAATTCTAAAATTTTTTTTAACGTTTTATTTATTTTTGAGAGACAGAGACAGAGCATGAGCTGGGAAGGGGACAGAGAGAGAGGGGGAGTCACAGATTAAAAAGCAGGCTCCAGGTACTGAACCGTCAGCACAGAGCTGTCAGCACAGAGCCCGACGCAGGGCTCGAACCCAGGAACCATGAGATCATGACCTAAGCTGAAGTCAGCCACCCAACCGACTGAGCCACCCAGGCACTCCAAGTACATAACAGTTCTAGTAAGGATGAATCATTGCCTTCTCCAAAGTGGACCGGGTCGGGGTGCTGATATAACTGACCTGCCACCAGATGGCTAGCTGTTCTCCCTGACTTTTGTTGCTATACTGCTCCCTACCGTTGGCTATTTGTTGGTAGTTGCTAGATTAACTTCGCTGAGAGGGAGCCCGAGTTGGAGGGTCCAATCATAACCTCCATCTTTGCCACCGTGGCCATTCTTTTATGAGTCTTTTGCAAAGCAATAGAGCTGCTAAATTTAGAGACTGGCTGACATCCACAATACGGGACATATGACCATCTGGCTGGACAGCCTCCTTTGCAGTAGATGGTCTCTGGTGAGCATCAATATGAGACACAAAGATCTGCATGCCTCGTGCCTGCTCGTATGAGTCCATCTGTATGCCCCTTACCCAGACCTGTTTTCCTTCGAAATTCTAATCTTGCTTTTTCCATGCCCTTGACCAACTAGCTAAGCCATTTGCCACTTGTTAGGAATTAGTGTCTGTCTGCACCTCAGTCCACCTCTTCCTCCATACAAAAGGGGGACTACAGAGTATGCTGCTCATAGTTTGGCCCCTGAGAGGATTTACCACCGTCCAAGGCTACCCCGAATGGGGCTGTAACAGAGTAGTCCATTCCCAGCTGGTGCTAAAATATCATACTGACCTCTCTGTGAAATGGGTTTGACTTCTTTCCTCTTTTTAAAAAATTTTTTTTAAATGTTTTATTTACTTTTAAGACAGAGAGAGACAGAACACGAGTGGGACTGGGGCAGAGAGAGAGGGAGACACAGAGTCTGAAGCAGGCTCCAGGCTCTGAGCTGTGAGCACAGAGCCCGACGCGGGGCTGGAACTCAGGAACTATGAGATCATGACCTGAGCTGAAGTTGGACGTTTAACCAATTGAGCTACTCAGGCGCCCCTTTCCTCTTTTTTTTTCTTATTAAAAAAAAATTTTTTAAGGTTTATTCATTTATCTAGAGAGAGAGAGAGAGAGTGCGTAAACGAGGGGAGGGGCAGAGAGAGAGAGAGGGAGAGAGAGAGAATCCCAAGCAGGCTCTGAGCTTCACAGAACCCTATGTGGGGCTCGAACTCACATATCGTGAGATCATGACCTGAGCTGAAACCAGGAGTCAGGCGCTCAACCAACTGAGCCACCCAGGCGCCCGACTTCTTTCCTCTTTTATAAATTGGTTGCAGGGAACCCTTCATGAGACCATAGGTATGGGTTAAAAGAGAGGTGTCAGATCAACAGAGTTAGATGCCATGGGAGTCTGAGCTGTTTATTCATTTGATTTACTTGTGTCTTCTGAACCCTATGAGCCCAGCCCTGAATTTACCACCTTCATCATATTGGATTGTTGCTCTGCCTGTCTGATAACATCTAGCTGAAGACATACAGCTACCCGGCATCCAGAGATCCCATTGGGGCCCAGTGACACATCAGGACCTTTTTGTTCGTTATGTTAACTAACTTGGATGTAAATTACCAAAAAAAAAAGTAAATAATAGAAAAAAGTGGGGGAGGGGCGCCTGGGTGGCTTAGTCGGTTAAGGGTCCAACTTCGGCTCAGGTCATGATCTCATGGTTCGGTTTGTGAATTCGAGCCCTGTGTCAGGCTCTGTTCTGACAGCTCAGAGCCTGGAACCTGCTTTGGATTCTGTGTCTCCCTCTCTCTCTGCCCCTCACCCATCATGGTCTGTCTCTTTCTCTCTCTCAAAAATAAATATTAAAAAAAGTGGGGGGAAAATGGACCTTTTTGTTCAAATGGACCATGGTGAGTAGTATGTCCTTACTCCAGAATCTCAGGAGTCCTCACTGCAGCTCTCCTTTTTGAACTCCCATAAACTCCCTATGGAAACGTTTTCTACCACAGGTGCCTCCAGCCACATTGTATCTGCAGGATCATGTAATCCACTGGATTTAAGCTAAACTCCATCTATCACCTGGCCTCTCTCCGTTCCTACTCTAGCCAGAAAGCTATGTTGGTGCTTTGTGTCTCCTAGTTTCTGTGTCAGCGCAGACTCCGTGTCTTTAACGATCTTTGAAAATTGTGAACATTCTTCTTTTCCTAACGCACAATCACCCCGGCAAGTGGAAGCAGATCCCTTTGAGGAAGGATTGAAGGAACATTTACTATATGTAACTATGGTATGACTCACTTCAGAGTTGTTCCTTAATGGGGCAAGGCCTCTCCTATAGTCAAGGGGTTCTGATTCTGTGAACTTAGATCTAGGATCTGGATGAGGGACTGTGATTTTCCATTGTGGAATTAATGTCAGTCTTCTGCTTATCAGGTTTTGATTGCTCTCGATTTTATTTTTACTATTCCTTTTTTTTTTTTTTAGAGAGAGAGAGAGCACAAGCAGGGGAGGGGGGTAGAGAGAGAAGGAGAGAGAAAATCTTAAGAAGTTTCATGCTTAGGAGGGAGCCAGATGCAGGGCTCAAGCCCATGACCCCGGGACCATGACCTGAACCAGTTAAGAGTCGCATGCTCAACCTGAATGAGCCATCCAGGTGCCCCAGCTCTTGATTTTTTTTTTAATTAATTTATTTATTTTGAGAGAGAGACAGAGTGCACACATCAGGGAGAGGCACAGAGAGGGAGAGAGAGAATCCCAAGCAGGCTCTGCAGTGAGTATAGAGCCCAACGTGGGACTTGATCTCATGAATCACGAGATCATGACCTGAGCTGAAATCAAGAGCTGGACACGTAACCAGGTGAGCCATCTAGGCTCCCCAGCTCTTGATTTTTTTTTTTTTTAATGAAAAATTGACATCTCTCTGGCTCAGTCGGTAGAGCATGCAACTCTTGATCTTGGGGTTGTAAGTTCAAGCCCCATGTTGGATGTAGAGATTACTTAAAAATTAGATATAAATAGAAAGATAGATAGATACTGAGAATTACCCAGTCTGTAGAGATTACTTAAAAATAAAATCGAAGGAGGGGTGCCTGGGTGTCTCAGTCAGTTAAAGCATCTGACTTTGGCTCGGGTCATGATCTCACGGTTTGTGAGTTCAAGCTCCATATCAGGCTCTGCACTGACCTTGCAGAGCCTGCGTGGGATTGTCTCTCTTTCCCTCTCTCTGTCCCTCCCCTGCTCTCTCTCTCTCCAATAAACAAACAAACAAACAAACAAACAAACAAATAAACTTAAAAAAATAAAATCGAAAGGGGGCACCTGGGTGGCTCAGTTGGTTGAGTGTCCAACTTCAGCTCAGGTCACGATCTCATGGCTTATGAGTTCGAGCCCCACATCGGGCTTGCTGCTGTCAGTGCAGAGTCTACTTTGGATCCTCTGTCCCTCTCTCTCTGCCCCTCCCCCGCTTGTGCTCTCTCAAAAATAAACATGTAAACAAAACAAATAAATAAACAAAACAAAATAGAAGGGCGCCTGGGTGGCTCAGTCAGTTGAGTATCTGACTCTTGATTTCAGCTCAGGTCATGATCCCAGGGTTGTGGGATCGAGCCCTGTGTCCAGCTCCATGCTGAGCATGGAGCCTGCTTGAGATTCTTTCCTCTCTGCCCCTCCCCTACTTTCTCTCTCTCTCTCTCAAAAAATAAAACAAAATCATATATATGTATGTGTATATACATGTGTGTGTGTGTGTGTGTGTAGAGAGAGAGAGAGAGGGCTACCCAGTCAGCTGTCCATCCATCCATCCCTCCCCATAGTCAATTTGCCATAGGTCCCTGCGGATCAGGGCACCCTCATTGTCGCTTTGAGCTTGCTGCCCATGATAGAAATCATATTGACCTGGCCTTGGATGCTACATTTGGCATTCTGGAGTCCCAACATGACTATTGATATTAGGGATCCCAGTTCCACGGCATCATCTCCTACGCTTCTCCTCAGCCTACTGAAGACAGACACCACTGAGCTAGAGATGCTGCTGTCCCCTTTCTCAGTGAACCCCTTATCGCCTTAGTAAAAAGAGTGTCCTCTTGGCCCTTCTAGAGAACATAGTCAGGTGCTGAGCTCTTAGATCTTTCATTCCCACCTCCTTGAAATTTCTTTCTTTCTTTTTTTTTTAAGTTTTATTTGTCTAAGTAATCTCTACATCCAATGTAGGGCTTGAACTCATGCTCAAGAGTAGCATGCTCTTCTGACTGAGCCAGCCAGGCACCCCTCTCCCTGAACTTTCTGACCTCTTCTTAAGCAATCTACCATGGAAGTCCTGGCATCTTGACCTCATTTGTTGTAAGCCATCATCCTGCTTTACAGAACAATCCTTGCAAAGTATTAAACCATATTTCAATTATTTCTTGCTGAATAACAACCCCCCCCCCCAAAAAAAACCTTAAAGATGTAGAACAACAGCAATTTATCATTTCTCACAATTCTGCAATCTGGGTTTGGCTTAGTTGGGGGTCCATATGCTTCATGTGGTGTTTGCAGGTGTTTGTGGGAGAAGAAATATCCAAGGTGTCCTTTTCACTTACACAAATAGCACTTCAACTGGAATGGATGGAACAGCCAGGGACTGGCCAGTTATCTCTCTTAATATGGTGTCTCCACATGGCTGGCTTGTACTCCCTCACAGTATGAGGGTCTCGGTGTGGTTGGACTTCTTACATACGTGGTAGCTGGCTTCTAAGAGGGAGGAAATGGGAACTGTTGATCTTCTTAAACTTTAGGTCTGGAACGAGAACAGTGTCACTTCTACCATATTCTCTCTCTCTCTCTCTCTCTCTCTCTCTCTTTGAAAAGCACTCGTTAGTATTTAATGAGCCTCCCTCTGTTGTGGCTTTAAGTTCCCAGGACACATGCCCCCTCCACACCTTTAATCTTCTCCTTGGCTCTTCTACTGAAGAATTTGGCCTTCACGAAGACAGGCTGTTTGGGGAGCTTGCCCTTTCCCAAAACTCTGTAGTAGCCCGATCGCACCACATCGATGCGAGGACTAGCTCCTGTCTTGTTTTTGGCAGACATGGGTATGTCTGCTCAAGGACCAAGGTCCACAGTTTATCAAGGTTGACAGTTGGGCAGAAGCTCTGGTTCCTCTCTAAGTGGTGATGCCTCCTACCAACTTTTCCAAAGTAGCCTGGGTGATATTTGTCAAGGTTGATCCTGTCATAATGCATGCCACCAGCATGACCCTGGCCTCCTGGGTGTTTCTGGTGCTTGCCGATGTGGCCATGGCCATGGCTCACGTGGCCCCGAAGTTTCCGGGTCTTCCTCAGTCTGGATGGCATATTGGCAGCCCAGATGAAAGAGCTGCCATATTTTGTTAGTTAAGGCAGTTTACAAGGCCAATCCAAGTTCAAGGAGAAGAGGAAAACAGACTCCGTCTCTTGATGTGAGGAGTGGCGTGTATATAGAGGAAGGGAAGGAATTGATGGTGACCATCTTTGGAAACTATCTACCAGAGACCAGGTCTAGCTATCCTTGCAAGATTATTGAAGGCTGAGGGGCACCTGGTTGGCTCAGTTGGTGGAACATGTAACTCTTCAACTCACCCTTACGGGTTTAAGCCCCACATTGGTTGTAGAGATTACTTCAAAATAAAATCTTTAAAAAATATATTGAAGCCTGAGTTACGGGACAGTGGTCCATGATGATGTGTTCCTTATTAGCCAGTCTTCTATTCTGCCATGCTGCCCCTCACTGCCATGTCCAAAACCCCCAAGATCTCTCCTACATATATTAGCTAGGTCTTTTGATTCCTCTGATGTGTAGCTTATTTTTCCCAGGTCTGGACTTAAGTTTTCCCACTCAGGATTTGCCAGGAACTGACCCTAGTTATTTGAGGAGGTAATGGGAGCAGGTTTTGAGGAGAATAAGTGTCATCTTATGAGGTACCTGCTTCATGTGAAATTATTGCATAGTCTCAAGGAAAGGGGAAAATGTTCTTCCTTGGCAAGAGGGCAGGGGTGGCTCTCCCACCCAGGAAAACTCAGGAGAATTTATGAGATAAAGGCTCTTAGATTTGTCTACCCTAATGTCCCTATCCCGGGTCTCAGGGTCCTACTCTTTCCTTGTCAGGACCTTGACTCTGACATAGGAGGTGGGCTAAAGTTGCACATTTAGACTTCTTTGCAACCATGCCACTTATCACCTGCCTGATCCTGGATGTAGTTTTCTACCTACTCTTTCCTGCACCACAAGAGAAAGCTTTCATAACTGTGATGCCCACTGAAAGCCAAGGTTAGTACCACTGCACGTGCTACCAGCAATGAGATCCCTACTGCCTTCACATAAGTGAGAAGAACCACCACAGACTCACACTCTGAAGGCCTTTTTTCTAGGACCTCTTCTGGTACTAAATGTCAGCCTATGTTCCCTAGAAAATGAATTGAAGCCTGAATTGAAGGTTGTATGCTAATGCTTTCTTGGGAGTTGCAATCCCCAAAGCCAGGGGAAAGGAGAAGTGAAACGGAGAAGGAAGGAAAGAAATACAAGCTGGCAGCTGGCCAGGGTCCCACAAAAATCAAAGCCATTTGTTCAGTCATTTGGGATCTCTTCAAAGAGGTCACACAGAGCCACCATGTCTTAGAATAGTCCATAAGAAGGAAGGATAGGGAGGAATTCACCTCTCAGCAATTTTTCATTTTTCATTGTCTAGTCTCATGGTCATGAACAGGGTCCTAACAGTCTGAGCTTTGGAATCGTGTGAACTCATTCCACTGGGCTGTTTCTGGGCAAGCCAGAGCCTTTATGAGTCCAGATGGGTCAGACGTGAATGCCAAAGCTTCTCTGATTCCACTATAGCAGGCTTACTTGAGTTCATGCCAAAGGCTAGCATTTGCCTCCTGATGATGCTGAGGCATCCGGTAATGCCAAGGATATTGACCGCTGGGAGACATCTAAACTGAGTCTGGGACAGTTAAAATAAAGACTAGCATTTACTTAGAATGAGATGGGAAGGATTTGAACAGAGGGACATGTCTGGCAAATTTTAACAGGTTGACTCTGGCTGCCCAGGAGGGCACGGACAGAGTCAACTGCAAAAAGTCCAGGTATATTGACCAGGGTTGTATCAGAGAAGCAGAACCATTAAGAGCAATATAAAATTGAGGTTTTATTATAGGTATTTAACCTTACACAATTATGAGGGTTGGTTAAGCGGTTTCCACACAGTTGTTACTTGTGTATCCGGTGTTGAGCTAGAAATCAATAAGGCGGTTCTGAAAGATGGACACGAAGTCGTGGATGTCAAGGTCAAACTGGACCCCTGAAGATGAACTGGAACCCACAAAGACAAGCTAGGCCTCCTGTTGGTCTCTCCTCACCTTCAAGCCTCCATTTTGATGACCAGTGATAGAAGCTGATGCCCTTCATAGACACACACAGTTAACCCTGGAGCTGGAGAAGCGGAAGGTAGAGAACCAGGGGTTGCTAGAGGACATGTGGGCCTGGCTGCTGCCTGACACTGACCAGGGGAGCCAGCAGATCGGAGAAAATGTTCATGAGCTACAGCAGCATCCGACCCTGTACCAGCCTTCCAAGAGTAAGCTTGGCCGCAGCCTCACTTCTGCCTCCAAATCCTGCCTAAATCTCTCTCTCGGGGGCAAATTCTCACCCAAAACTACACAAGAAAGGGAATTCTGGGAAACACAGTTCCAGCTCAGCTAAGCTGACAAAAACAAATTCCACCACACCAGGCAAGCAATTAGGATGGCTTGAACCCTAGAGTATTGGGAACAGGGGTGTGAGAAATGCTTGAATTCTGGAAGTATCTTGGATATCCTCACTATTCTGAATCCATTTGCTTTCTGAGCTGGGGTGGTGAGTTCTGAGGGAAAATTAGCATGTGTTGAGTGAAAAGGAAATGTCCACCATTCACATCTACAGAGCCTGGGACAAGGGTGTAAATGCACCTGTTACATGTGTAAATATTTAAAAACTCCAAATGAAGACACAACCTATCATTTGAAATATATTCCATCTTTATATCTTAATAGACCTTCATAATGACAAAATAAGAAATATGTGTAGACCTATAATTTTTATATGAGTGAAAATCTATCAAAATAAACGCCTTTCATTATCATACCACCTATCTGGGTGTTCTCGTGATGGACTGGAAATATTTGGACAAGGAATAAAGAAAACATATACATAATTAATGAATTATTTTATATTTATTCCATATAAAAGAGAGAAAGGGCTGGCCTGTAGCTCACAGCTAGACCATGTTATTGAACATGAATGATCTCACAGAATACCAATCTCAGATGTTACTCTGAGACCATGATAAGATGAGACAAAACAAGGCTACTTTATATTTTATCTTAACACAGACGACAACAAAGTCACTGTGCCTCCCACAAAATATCAAACTACCCTTTTTCCCTTCGCTAAAATGAGGGACTGCTACATCTTTTTTTAAAAAGCTTTTTGGATGCTTATTTATTTATTTTGAGAGAGAGAGAAAACATGAGCAGGGAAGGGCAGAGAGAGGGAGAGAGAGAATCCTAAGCAGGCTCCGTGCTGTCAGCGCAGAGCCCGAGGCAGGGCTCCAACTCATGACAAATCATGAGATCATAACGTGAGTCGAAATCAAGAGTCGGGGATGCTTCACTTGATCTTAGACAAAAGGCCGAGAAGTGATAAGAGAGTCGGGGATGTTTAACCGACCGAGCCACCCAGGCGCCCCGAGTGCCTGCTACTTCTTAACGGTTAGCTTTACCCTTGTGCTAGTCTCCTATCCCTATGGATAAGATTTATGTATTGAGATTCCCAGTCATAGAATTGCCCTTGCTTTTTAACATCCAGAACGTGACCACCTTGCTAGACTTTCCCCCAAGTCATTCACCACCAGGCCTGATCCTATAAAAGGCTATTTGTAGGGGCGCCTGGGCGGCTCAGTCGATTAAGCATCTGACTCTTGATTTCGGCTCAGGTCAGGATCTCCCCTGTATGTGAGATCAAGCCCCACATGGGGCTTTGCCCTGAGCGCGGAGCCTGCTTGGGATTCTCTTCCTCTCTCTCTGCTCCTCCCCTGCAATACCCTGTGAGATATCCCATGATTCCCAGTGGTGTCACTTCTCACTGCAATGAGTAATAAATCCAATTTGTTTATCTATAGGTGTGTTTCTACTGGTCTTTGGCTGAAGAGCATTAACATACTTAGAATATATTTTTCTTGATTTCTTTCATCAAAATTACTAATCTTTTTAAAAATTTTAAATATATATTTTTTAAACATTTATTTATTTTTGAGAGGCTGAGAGAGGCAGAGCACAAGCGGGGGAGGGGCAGAGAGAGAGGGAGACACAGAATCCAAAGCAGGCTCCAGGCTCTGAGCGGTCAGCACAGACAGAGCCCGACGCGGGGCTCGAACCCACGAACCGCGAGATCATGACCTGAGCTGAAGTCGACGTTTTAACCGACTGAGCCACCCAGGCGCCCCTAATCTTTCTTTCTTTCTTTCTTTTTTAAGTTTTTATTTAAATTCTAGTTAGTTAACGTACAGTGTAGGTGCACCTTTTGTGCTCATGCTCAGTTCCTGGAAATCCCCTTGTGGCTTCTGAGCCAGCGTTGCGGCCAGGCCTTTCCTGTTCTGTTGGCCCTTAGAGGTTGCTCTGAAGGTGTGGCTGCTAACCCTCCAGGTGGCTCGGAGGGTATGGCCGGGATCTGCTCTATCCCTCCTCGCTCATGCCTAACTAACTGCCTAACATTAGTTTCAGATGTACAATATAGCAATTCAACACTTGCATACATATAATACCGGGTACTCATCACGAGTGTATTCCAATATTTCTTAATCATCAACATTTTCACATAATTTGTGTTCTTTTTGTTTAAAAAAACGTTTATTTGTTTATTGGGGGGGCAGAGAGGGAGGAGAGAATCCCGAGCAGGCTTCTCATGAATCGCTGAGATCATGACCTGAGCCGAAATCGAGTCGGATACTTAACCGACTGTCACCCAGGCACCCCTAATTTGTGTTCCCTTCACAGCATTGGCAAGCGATAGCCTATAGGCCAAATCAGCCCTGCTGCTTGTTTTTGTAAACAAAGTTTTATTGGAACACAGACACATTCATTCATTTGTATATTGTCAATGGCTGCTTTCATGCTACCATGGCAGAGTAGTGACAGAGACCATAATGGCCCACAGTGTCTAAAATATTTACAGTCTATCCCTTTACAGGTAAGTTTGCCAACCTCTGGTCTAAAAAAATCAAAATTAAAATGTAATTATTTTCCCAGTCACTGGAGCCTGGGGCTCTTGATCTTAGGGTTGTGAGTTTGAGCCCCACTTTGGATGTAGAGATCACTTAAAAAGATAACCTTTAAAATAAATAAATTAATTAATTTCCAAATATAATTATTTTCAAGACACAAAATTTGAATATATTTTTGTCAAAAAAATAAGTAAAAATAAATACAAAAATTAAAAATAAAATCTCATATATATTTCAAAATTCAAAAATTACTCCAAAATGTTTACTTATTTTAAAAAATTTACTTATTTATTTTGAGAGAGAGAGAGAAAGCAAGCACAAGTGGGGGAGGGGCAGAGAAGAGGAGAGACAGAATCCCAAGCAGGCTCCAAGCCATCAGCACACATCCCAGTGTGGGGCTTGAACCCATGAGCCATGAGATCACGACCTGAGCCGAGATCAAGAGTCGATCGCTTAATTGGCTGCGTCACCCAGGCGGCCACTCCAAAATATTTCAATCCATTAAAAATAAAAAAGCCGGGGGCGGGGGGCGCCTGGGTGGCTCAGTCGGTTAAGTGTCTGACTTCGGTTCAGGTCATGTTCTCACAGTTTGTGAGTTCAAGCCCCACGTCGGACTCTGTGCTGACAGCTCAGAGCCTGGAGCCTGCTTTGGATTCTGTCTCCTTCTGTCTCTGACCCTCCCCACTGTGCTCTCTCTGTCTCTCAAAAATAAATAAATGAAAAAATAAATAAAAAACCAAAACAAAACAAAAAGCCGGATGCCTGGCTGGCGCAGTCAGTTGAGCGTCTGACTAGGTCATGATCCCAGGGTCATGGGATTGAGCCCCCTGTCAGACTCAGTGCTGAGCGTGAGCCTGCTTAAGATTCTCTCCCTCTCTCTCTCCCCACCCCCCCTGCTCTCCTTGCTCACGCTCTAAAATAAAAAGAATAAAAATTTAAAAAGCAAGCTATACACATTAGTATAACACTTAAAATGAAAACTTAAAGCTGATATATTGTTTTTGAAATTTTTATCGAATCTTACTAATTTTTTAAATTAGTGTTCAATATCCATCTAAACGCCACTAGAAAAAAATTGGTACTGTGCTTCACACATGCTACATCTAGATCTCCGCATACCCAGGTGAGTAATAAGATTTGTTCAGTTGGAAAACATCCCTCAGCTGCCATGTGTAACTGTTGTGACTGCCAAGGTAATTTACAAGCATCTCCAGTTTTGAATTGAAACTGGAAGAGAAACAAGAAAATGGACACTAGGCACTCCTGGAAAATGATATTTTGTTGTGCCATAATTTATTACATTCATGCTATCAGAGAGAAAACTTTTGGCACAGCAATTAATTTGTCGCTCTCTTACCTAAGCTCTATCCTTCGGTCTCCTGCAGACGCTGAAGCCGCGTTTGTCTCTGATGTTGCCAGTGACACAACCTGTAAACCTTTACAGCAATCGACGCAACTCGCTTGTGTTTTGGAAACACGGGACACAAGATTTTAGAAGCATTCTCTGGGGCCCGACTTGTGTTAATACTAGATGTTTATGATTTGGGTTGTGCTGTGCCAGTACTGAGATTCAGATCCTGAGCAGCAGAAGCACTCGTATGTTCTTTATCTGACGTGTGTTTGTGATATGCAGCGTTCTCTAAAACACAGGGCTTAGATCTAAGAATGGTAGGAGTAGTAAGGTCTCAGGTGTTGAAGGATATTTCACAAATTCTATTTGTGTCTCTTTGGTTTCTGAATTTAGATCACAGGAGTTCAGCTAGCGAGGAATATGTGGTATTTCAATAATAGAACCGATCAATAGCATTTACTGACAGATCCGATGTGAGGTAAGAAAGGGAGGAGTCAAGAATGACACCAAGATCTTTGACCCAAACAACTGGAAAAATGGAACTGTCGTTAACCGAAAGCGAAAGTCCTGCAGAAGGATCTGGATGTTTTTTTGGGAGATCCCAAGTCTGAGATGCTTATTAGACATCCAAATAGAGATGTCAAGTTCAGGGGAGAAGCCAGACTAGAGACAAACTTCAAAGTCATCAGTGGTAGAAAAGCCAAGAGCTACCTGAGATCTCATAGGATAAGGGGAGAAAAAGAAGAAGTCCAAGGGCTTTTTACATTCCCCACCAGTTGCACCCCACACGAACTAGCCTCACCATGCAGACACCGCAGCAACTCACTAGAAGAAATCCGGGTGCTTGGATGTCAACATGGAGCATAGCCACCGGCTGGCCTGGACCATTCGTCCTTTGACCATTATTGTCAGTTTCAGCTGCCGCAACAGAATACCCTAGACTAGGTGGCTTATAATCAACAGAGATGTATTTCTCACAGTTCTGGAAACTAGGAAGTCCAAGATCAAGGTACCAGCAGCGTTGGTGTCTAGTTAGAAGCAGCTTCCTGGTTCCTGTCTTCCCACTGTGTCCTCACTTGGTGGAGGGGGAAGGGAGCTCTCTAGGGCCTCTTTTATAAGGGCTCTAAGCCTTCGTGGGGCTGAGCCCTCATGAGCGAATCACGTCTCAAAGCCTCCACTTCCAAATACTGTCACGCTGGGGATTAGGTTTCAACATGTGAATTTGGGGAGGACATAAACATTGTCCATCGCAATTATATTAGAGAAAAACAAACTTCTACCTTGTTCAAGCCACTGAATAATTTGTTCATTCTTATTGTTGCAGAAGCCTAGTCTTACCCTAAGTGGCAAACCTCACAAGGTTGTCACTGTACCCAACATAGCCCAGGAGCTATAGACAGGAATGGTTGATGGGTGTGGCTCTTCATGCTGGAGGGAGGCGCAGGGAGCAGTGGGACATTTTCCCCAGTCACCTTGAGCAGAGCGGGTATGGCACATATCGCTGGCAGACATGAAGAGGCCTTGTGGTCTAGATGAGGAGGACATGGCAGCGAGCCACATGGACAAATGACTTGACACCAGATGGGAAAGAGGATGTCAGTATGGACAGATGACAAGGACTAGATGATCCTTCCACCTGTGTTTGTGGCTTAAAAACCTCCCAAGGGGCTCCTGGGTGGTTCAGTCGGTTAAGCGTCTGACTCTTGGTTCCAGCTCAGGCCCTGATCTCATAGTTTTGTGAGTTCAAACCCCACATCGGGCTCTGTGCTGATAGTGTGGAGCCCACTTAGGATTCTCTCTTTCTCCCCCTCTCTCTGCTCCTCCCCTACTTGCACTGTCTCTCTCAAAAATAAACTTAAAAAAACAAAAACACACAAAAAAAACCTCCTAGAATTTAGACGCAGCCCCTGGGGAATGTGTGGGGCAGACTCTAAGTCATTTGTGCTGCTACTGTTCACGGTCAACTTTCAGCTTGTATGCTGGATCCCATCCCCACTCACCTACTCAAAGGCTTTGTTCCTGCAAGTCCCTCCTGCATCATCAATCTTCCCCTTTACTGTGATAGCCCCCAGTGAGGAAAAAAAAAGGTAAATCTTCTCTTGACCCCCACAACCTTTTTACATTTTTTATTTATTTTTGGGACAGAGAAAGACAGAGCATGAACGGGGGAGGGGCAGAGAGAGAGGGAGACACAGAATCGGAAACAGGCTCCAGGCTCCGAGCCATCAGCCCAGAGCCTGACACGGGGCTCGAACTCACGGACCGCGAGATCGTGACCTGGCTGAAGTCGGACGCTTAACCGACTGCGCCACCCAGGCGCCTCCCCCCCCCCCACAACCTTTTTAATTATCCTTTTGTTGTTGTGTTCCAAATCCTCTAAATGCTTCCCTATACTGACTGACTCCCACTTCCTCACCTCCCATTCTTTTTTCCTTTTTTTTTTTTTATAGTTTGTGCTTTTCGTTTTTAAGGTTATTTTTTATTTTGAGAGAGAGAGAGCACACAAGCAGGGGGAGGAGCAGAGAGAGAGAGAGAGGGAGAGAGAGAGAGAGAGAATCCCAAGCAGGCTCTCAGCTGTCAGTGTAGAGCCTGACTCGGGGTTCGATCCCACAAACTGTGAGATCATGACCTGAGCTGAAATCAAGAGTTGGACGCTTAACTGACTGAGCCACCCAGGGGCCCCTCTATCTCCTTTTTTCTCCTGCCCCCTCTGTCTTTAACCTACCTCAGTCAGGCTTTTCCTCATGCCAACCCAGTGCAACCACTCTTGCCTGGGTTACCAAACATCCATCCCACCAAAGCTCTTAGCAGGTTTTACCACAAATGATCACTTCTTCTTCTTCTTCTTTTCTTGAAATTTACTTATTTTACTCAAGCAATCTCTACACCCACCGTGGGGCTCGAACTCACGACCCCGAGATGAAGAGTCGCTCTCTCTTCCGACTGAGCCAGCCAGGTGCCCCAGTGATCATGTCTTTCTTGAAGCCCTTTCTTCACTTCTGGTTTTCTTTCTAACCTCATTGCATCTTCTGAGTCTCATTTGCTGGATTACCACTCCCTCCCTCCTCCATCCCATCCTTCACTTAGGTGCTTGCTCATGTGCTACTTTCTTGGAGAAGTCATCCTTGACCATTCCACCTAAAACAGAGCTTCTCCCATCATTCTCTCTCCCTTTTCCCTGCTTTCTTTTTTTTTTTTATCTGAGCCCTTAGCATCACCTGCAATTATATTATCCATTTGTGTACTCATAGATCACCTGTCTCCCTCACCCCTAGAATGGAAGCTTTGTGACAGCAAGGACTTAGTCATATCTGTTGCTGTACTTTTTTAAAGTAATCCCCACTCCCAATGTGGGACTCGAACTCATGACTCCAAGATCAAGAGTCACATGCTCTACTGAATTAGCCAGCCAGGTGCCCCTTGTTGCTGTACTTTTAAGGCCTAGCACTGTGCCTGATACTTACTAGATTGTCAATGCAATCTACTGAAGAAATAACAGAAATTAAATCCAGTTATACGTCAATTATATCTCAATAAATCCGGAAAAATAATGTTTAAGGGAGAAAAGTAAATTACATTTGTGGTTTTTTTAAGTTTTATTTTTGAATTTGTGGACCAAGAATTCACACCTGCAATAGAAACCAGTTCTAATTTTTGTCAACTCCCCCTTCTCCACCCCAGATCTAAACCATCATGCTTCACATGAAGATTTTCTGGAGATTGTGAATAGGAGGTAGGCGGTGACACCCTAGGAGAGCTGACCCAGTTAACGCTAAGTGTCCCCTCTCTGGACTGTCATGGTACCCTAAGCACAGCACAATTTATTTATCTGTTATCCTGCCAATAGTTATTTCCTTTTCCTTCCCACCTTTTTAAAAAATGTTTATTTATTTTTGAGAAAGCGCTCACAAGTTGGGGAGGGGCAGAAAAGGAGGGAGAGAGGGAATCTCAAGCAGTCTCCATGCTATCAGTGCAGAGTGGGATGCAGGGCTCGAACTCAAGAACTGTAAGATCATGACCGGAGCTGAAATCAAGAGTTGGATGTTCAACCAACTGAGCCATCCAGGCGCCCCATCCCCTTTCTTTTTGATACTAGGAACAATACTGCTAGAAAATTCTCTTTTCCTATTGCTCACTTAGGGTACACCCTGCTGCTGACACATGGAGAAAGACTCAATAAGGGAAGAGGACAAGTTTTGACAGGGTAGACATCAGCAAACACAGGTGTGTCCAAGTCAGTTCAGGAAACATCCATCATTGTCCTCACTTCAGCCTCCCAGCAGCTGATGACACTATTGACTAATGTGTCTCGCTCTTCTCTTGGCTTCTGTAAAACCACTCTCTCCTCTCTGCACTCTCTTGCTCCTGACTCCTCTGCAGGCATCTCCTTCTGACCAGACCTCTGTTGGATGGACTTCCCCTTGACTTAGGAGGGAGACACTGCTCTCCTCTCTCTATGGGCTTCCAAGGTAATATCACCCAGTCTTAGGGTATTAAATACTACATATATACTGATAATGTCCCCCAAACTCTATCTTTGTCCCAGACCTCTACTAGAAGAGATATACAGACTAGAGCCCACTGCCTGCATAATATCTCCTCCTGGATGTCCCACAGGCATCTAGAACTTAATACAGGCATACCTTGGAGGTATTGCCAGTTTGATTCCAGACCTCCACAGTAAAGTGAATATCACAATAAAGTGAGTCAAATGAATTTTTTGGTTTCCTAGTTCATGTAAAAGTTATATTTGCACTATGCTGTAGTCTATTAAGTGTGCAATAGCATTGTTTCTAAAAATACAATGTACATATCTTAATACAAATATTTTATTGAGGGGCGCCTGGGTGGCTTAGTCAGATAAGTGTCAGACTTCGACTCCGGTCACAATCTTGCTGTTCATGAGTTTGAGCCCCGCAATGGGCTCTGTGCTGACAGCTCGGAGCCTGGAGCCTGCTTCAGATTCTGTGTCTCCCTCTTTCTCTCTGCTGCTCCCCTGCTCGCACTCTGTCTCTCTCTCATAAATAAATAAACATTAAAAAATATTTTATTGATAAAAAATGCTAACCATTGTCTGAGGTTGCAGTGAGTTGTAATCTTTTTTTTTTTTTTTTTTTTTTTTTAAATTTTATTTTATTTTATTTTTTTTTTATTTTTATTTTATTTTTTTTTTTTAATATATGAAATTTACTGTCAAATTGGTTTCCATACAACACCCAGTGCTCATCCCAAAAGGTGCCCTCCTCAATACCCATCACCCACCCTGCCCTCCCTCCCACCCCCCATCAACCCTCAATTTGTTCTCAGTTTTTAACAGTCTCTAATGCTTTGGCTCTCTCCCACTCTAACCTCTTTTTTTTTTTTTTTTTTTTTTTTTCCTTCCCCTCCCCCATGGGTTTCTGTTATGTTTCTCAGGATCCACATAAGAGTGAAACCATATGGTATCTGTCTTTCTCTGTATGGCTTATTTCACTTAGCATCACACTCTCCAGTTCCATCCATGTTGCTACAAAAGGCCATATTTCATTTTTTCTCATTGCCACGTAGTATTCCATTGTGTATATAAACCACAATTTCTTTATCCATTCATCAGTTGATGGACATTTAGGCTCTTTCCATAATTTGGCTATTGTTGAGAGTGCCGCTATAAACATTGGGGTACAGGTGCCCCTATGCATCAGTACTCCTGTATCCCTTGGATAAATTCCTAGCAGTGCTATTGCTGGGTCATAGGGTAGGTCTATTTTTAATTTTCTGAGGAACCTCCACACTGCTTTCCAGAGCGGCTGCACCAATTTGCATTCCCACCAACAGTGCAAGAGGGTTCCTGTTTCTCCACATCCTCTCCAGCATCTATAGTCTCCTGATTTCTTCATTTTGGCCACTCTGACTGGCGTGAGGTGGTATCTGAGTGTGGTTTTGATTTGTATTTCCCTGATAAGGAGCGACGTTGAACATCTTTTCATGTGCCTGTTGGCCATCCGGATGTCTTCTTTAGAGAAGTGTCTATTCATGTTTTCTGCCCATTTCTTCACTGGGTTATTTGTTTTTCGGGTGTGGAGTTTGATGAGCTCTTTATAGATTTTGGATACTAGCCCTTTGTCCGATGTGTCATTTGCAAATATCTTTTCCCATTCCGTTGGTTGCCTTTTAGTTTTGTTGGTTGTTTCCTTTGAGTGAGTTGTAATCTTTTTGCTGGTGGAAGGTCTTGACTTTTGTTTTAGTTTCTTACAATTTATTAAATTTCTCCTGTTTCAATAGTTACTTACCCCTTCTCACTTCTTTTTTTTAACTGAAGTATAGGTGACAATGTTATATTAGTTTCAGGTGTACAACGTGATTTGACAATTCTATACATTATGCTCTGCTCACTACAATAAATGTAGTTACCATCTGTCAACATATAATGTTATTACAATATTATTGACTATACTCCCTATGCTGTATCTTTCACCCCTTGACTTATTTATACCTGGAAGTTTGTACCTCTTCATTCCCTTCACCTATTTTGCCCATTCCCTCAAACCCCTCCCCTCTGGCAACCACAAATTTGTTCTCTGCGTTTATGATTTTGTTGTTGCTTTTTTGTTTGTTCAGTTGTTTTGTTTTCTTTTTAGATTCCACATATAGGTGAAATCACATGACATTTGTCGTTCTCTTAACTTGTTTTTCTTAGCTCAATACCCCCTGGTCCATCCATATAGTCGCAAATGGTCTCACCTTGATGCTAACAGTTACTGACTGGTCAGGATGGTGGGTACTGAAGGTCAGGGTGGCTGTGGCGATTTCTAAGACAATGAAATCTGCTGCATTGATTGCCTCTTCCTTTCACAAATGATTTCTTTGGAACCTGCAGTGATATTTGATAGCATGTTACCCCCAGTAGAACTTCTTTCAAATTGGAGTCGATCCTCTCAAACCTTGCTGTTGCTTTATCAGCTCAGTTTATATAATGTTCTAAAGCCTTTGTGTCATTTCGACAGTCTTCACGTGGGGAGGAGATTCCATCTCAAGAAACCACTCTCCTTGTTCCTCCATAAGAAGCAACTCTTCATCTGTTCAGGTTGTATCAATGGGATCACAGCCATTCAGTCCCATCTTCAGGCTCCACTTCTCATTCTGGTTCTCTTGCTGTTTCCACCCCATCTGCAGGTACTTCTTCCATTGAAGTCTTGAACCCCTCACAGTCATCCGTGAGGGTGGGAACCAACGTTTTCTAAACTATCAACGTTGGTATTTTGACTTCTTCCCGTGAATCATTAATGTTCTTTCTTAATGGCATGTAGAACGGTGAATGAATACTTTCCCGAAGATTTTCAATGTACTTTTCCCAGATCCACCAGAGGAATCACTCTCTAGGGGTGCTATAGCCTTAAGAAATGTATTTCTTGAAGCGCCTGGGTGACACAGTCAGTTGAGCCTCCGACTTCGGCTCATGTCATGATTTCATGGTCTGTATGTTCAAGCCCAGCATTGGGCTCTCTGCTGTCAGTACAGAGCCTCCTTTAGATGCTCTATCCTCCCTCTCTCCCCCCGTTCTGCACTCATGCTCTCTTTCAAAATAAATAAACTTAAAAAAGTTGTTATTTATTTGTCTATTTATTTATTTTTGAGAGAGAGAGAGGTCGAGACAGAGAGGCTGAGAGAGAGGGAGAGAGAGGATCCCAAGCAAGGATCTACAGCACAGAGCCCAAAGCAGGGCTCAAACCCACCAACTGTGAGATCGTGACATGAGCCAAAACCAAGGGTCAGAGGCTAAACCAACTGAGCCACCCAAGTTCCCCAAGAAATGTACGTCTTTTTTAATTTTTATTTATTTGTTTGTTTGTTTATTTTTATTTATTTTTACTTATTTATTTATGTATTTATAAATTAAATAAATAAAATTTATTTATTCATTTAATTTTAATTTAATAAAAACATGTTTTTAAGTTTATTTATTTTTGAGAGAGAAACAGAGCACGAGTGGGGGAGGGGCGAAGAGAGAGAGGAAGACACAGAATCCGAAGCAGGCTCCAGGCTCTGAGCTGTCAGCAGAGACCCCGACACAGGACTCAAACTCACAAACTGTGAGATCATCACCTGAGCTGAAGTCGGACGCCTAACCAACTGAGCCACCCAGGCGCCCCTCGAGAAATGTATTTCTTAAAAAATAACACTTCAGAGTTGAAATTACTCCTTGATCCATGGGCTTTAGCACGGATGATGTATTAGCAAAACAATGTGAATCTCATTGTATATCTGCATCAGAGCTCTTGGGTGACCAGGTACGTTGTCAATGAGCAGTAATATTTTGAAAGGAATCTTTTTTTTCTGAGTAGTAGGTCTCAACAGTGGGCTTAACATATTCAGTAAACAGGGGTGGCTGGGTGGCTCAGTCAGTTGAGTGCCCAAATTTGGCTTAGGTCCTGATCTCCTAGTCTGTGGGTTCTTATGGGCTCGAGCCCTACATCAGGCTCGCTGCTGTCAGCACAGAGCCCACTTCGGATCCCCTGTCTCCCTCTCTTTCTGCCCCTCCCCCACTTGTGGTCACTCGCTCGCTCTCTCTCTCTCTAAAAAAAAACATTAAAAAATAAACATAAAAATTATATTCAGTAAACCACATTGTAAACTTATGTGCTTTCATCCAGGCTTTGTTTTTCCATTTATAGAGCACAGGCAGAGTAGATTTGGCATAGTTTTTAAGGATTTTTGGAACAAAAATGAGCATTGGCTTCAACTTCAAGTCACCAGCTGCATTAGCCCCTAACAAGAGAATCAGCCTGTCCTTTGAAGCTTCAAAGCTGATCATTGACTTTTCCTCTCTAGCTATGAAAGTCCTAGAGGCCATCTTCTTCCAATAGGAGGCTGTTTCATCTACGTTGAAAATCTGTTGTTTAGCGGAGCCACCTTCACCAGTTACCATAGCTAGATCTTCTGGAAGGCTTGCTGCAGCTTCTACATCAGCACTTGCTGCCTCATCTTGCACTTCAATGCTATGGAGATGGCGTCATTCCCTAAACCTCATAAACCAACCTTTACCAGCTTCAGACTTTCCTTCTGCAGCTTCCTCCCCTCTCTCAGCCTTCATAGAAATGAAGAGAGCCAGGGCCTTGCTCTGGATTAGGCTCTGCCTTAAGGGAATGTCGCGGTGGGTTTGATCTCCTCTCCAGACCACTCAAACTTTCTCCATATCCGCAATAAGGCTATTTTGCCTTCTTATTATTCATGTGCTCACTGGAGTAGCACTTTTCAATTTCCTTCAACAACTTTTCCTTTGCATTCACGACTTGGCTAACTGGCACAACAGGCCTAGCTTTCGGCCCATCTCAGCTGTTGGCAAGCCTTCCTCACTGAGCTCAATCATTTCTAGCTTTTGATTTAAAGCGAGAGACATTTGGCTCTTCCTTTCACTTGGACACTTAGAGGCCATTGTAGGGTTATAAATTGGCCTAGTTCCAATATTGTTTCCTGTGTCTCAGGGAATAGCAGAGCCTGAGGAGAAAGAGAGGAAGCAGCTGGTTCATAGAGCAGTCAGAACACACACATTTTTCAATCAAGTTTGCTGTCTTATATGAGCGTGGTTCGTGACACCTCAAAACAATTACAATAACGACATCAAAGATCATCGATCACACATCACCATAACAAATATAATAATAGTGAAAAGATTCGAGCTATTGCAAGAATTACCAAAATGGGACACAGAGACCAGAAGTAAACAAATGTTGGAAAAATGGTGGTGAGGACAGGCTTGCTTGACGCGGTGCTGCCCCAACCTTTCAACCTGTAAAAATGCAATCTCTGCAAAGTGCAATAGAGCCAAGTTCAATAAAATGATGCGTGCCTGTATGTCAAAAATAAAACTCTTGGTTTTCTGAAATCTGTCTTTCTAATCTTCCTTTTTGCTGGAAATGATACCACTATCCACATAGCTGGGTACATTTCTTCCTTTCCCTTTCCACCTTCTAAATCCAATCCATCCCTAAATCCTGTTGACTCTCTCTCTAAAACATGTCCTGAATCTGTCCACTTCTCTCACTGCAACATTTTGATTTATTTTTTAAAGCTTATTTATTTGGAGAGAGAGAGAGTATGTGTGTGAGCAGGGGAGGGGGCCGGGGAGGGGCAGGGAGAGGGAGAGAATCACAGATTCCACGCTGTCAGTGCAGAGCCCAATGTGGGGACTCGAACCCACAAACCGTGAGACCATGACCTGAGCCAAAACCAGACGCTTAACCAACTGAGCCACCCAGGCACCCCTCCCTCACTGTAACATTTTAATGGTCGGTCACCTCTTACCTGGAGGACTGAAATAGCCTTCTCACGGCTCTATGCATTTGTGCTGCCCCCCTACGGTCTATTGTCCTCATAGCACCCAGAAAAATCTTAAAAATACAAACCTGACACTTGTCTGCTTAAAAACTGCCAATGGCCTCTTCCCCATTATACTACATACATTGTCCTTTGGAAAAAAAACCCATGTCCATACCAGGGTCTATACATCTGGCCCCAGCCACCTCCGGCTGACCTCTCTCCTTGCCTCCATCTTGCTAAGCTCCAACTATAGTAGCTTCTTCTTCATTCTTAAACATGCCAAGCTCTATTCTACTTCAGGCTGTTCAGCTTTCCCTCTGCCCAGAACATTCTTGGCTAAGTCATATGGCTAAGTTCTTCTTGACCTTGACATCTTGGCACCTCCTCAGAAAATTATTCCTTGGCCTTCTCTACCCAGGTGACACCCCTTACCTTCTCCCGTACCCCAACATTGTTCTCTATCCCTGCAGTACGTCTCATCATTCATAGTCCTTGCTATTTGACTATCTTTGTTACTAGACTTTTGGCTTCACGAGCTCAGGATTCACATCAGTTTTACGCACCTAGTGCCTAAGCCAGAACCTGGTACATAGTGAATACTCAGTAAGAATCTGTTGAAAGAATGGATCAATTCACCCTGAACTGAGTAACGAGGATACGGAGACAACCAAGATATGGTCCTTCTATTCCATAATGCTATATAGTCTGATGGATGAAAAATGTGTAAATAGGCAATTACAAAACTGGTAGGTAATACATTGGAGATCAGAACCGGAACACAGAGAGGCCCAAAGCCCAGGGTGGGGTTACGTATGTGAGTAGAAGGGATGCTGTGTTTACATGATGCTGTGTTTACAAATCCACCAACATTTCCCTAATAAGAAACACAGTTTTTCTTTCTAATAATGAACATTTACCTAGTGTACCATCCTCCATGTACTGTTTCTGGTCTGTTTATTTTGTTGTTAATGTGACCAAAGTAGTACAGCTTCTAAGCGATAGAGCTGGGATTCAAAACCATGCAGTCTAGCTCCTGAGCCTACAAAGGCTACATTTTTTTTAAATGATTTAAGGTGAAATTCACATAATATAACATTAAACATTTTAAAGTGAACAATTCAGTGGCAATTAGTACATTCACAATGTTATACAATCACTACCTCTATCTAGTTCCAAAACATTTCCATCACTCCAAACTAAAACACCAAACTTATTAAGTAGCTTCCCATTACCTTCCAGGTACTGTTTTTGATCCTCACAATGATCTGGTTGTACAATTGAGGAAAGCGAGGCCCTGAGAAGTTCAGTGGTAAGTCCAACGTTATATAACTAGTAAATGTGGGACAGGGATTTTGAACCATACTTAGTTTTCTGACCCCAGAGCCTAAACCTTTGATTAACACGCATCTTTGGGCAGCCCCCCCAAGAAAGGGGCTGGATTTGGGTTTCAGAGACAGTAAATTTTGTTGGGCCAGGGACTTAGAAACTATAAGTGCGTCCTCAATTGTTAAAAAATGCACGTTGAGGGGCGCCTGGGTGGCGCAGTCGGTTAAGCGTCCGACTTCGGCCAGGTCACGATCTCGCGGTCCGTGAGTTCGAGCCCCGCGTCAGGCTCTGGGCTGACGGCTCGGAGCCTGGAGCCTGTTTCCGATTCTGTGTCTCCCTCTCTCTCTGCCCCTCCCCCGTTCATGCTCTGCCTCTCTCTGTCCCAAAAATAAATAAAAAAACGAAAAAAAAAATGCACGTTGAAGGAAAACTTCAATTAGTACTGTATAGGTGGTTGGCAGAACCAAAAATAATCTAAGCCCAGGAACATCTACGGGGCAGGCACTTGGAAAGGTCAGTATTGCAGGAAGTTTTGCCAAAGTCTCAAGAACAAGAAGTTCATAATTCCTTGGGCAGCCCCTATGTGTGCCAAGCCGAAAGCTGAAGAGAGGCAGAGTAGCCAGGAGGGTGTGGCTTGCCTTGGGGGGTAGGGGGCGTGGGGTGGGGGAGGGGGCAGGGGCAGCCGGGAAAGCCCAGCTGGTTGTCTGCAAGAGAAGCTGGGGTTGCAACTGGGAACACAAAGTAGGAAGCAGGCCTTGGGCCAATCGCATCGCACTCTGAGGGAGGCCACCAGAGCGGAAAGACTGTAAGGGGTGGAGAGCCTCGCCTTAGTATTCTTCTACTTCATCCTGGAGCGGCTGTCATCACTCTAGCATCCCTCTTTCTCAACACAGGGATCCTGTTTCTGGGGCTTCCCCCTTTCTCTCTGGAGGTCAACGATCCTACAGTCCCCCCCTCTTTTCAGGGATCTCAGACAGAGGGCACCCCTTTTACGTTGTTTCTCATGGTTTCCTCTTCTCCCTCCCTAGTGCGGGCCCCTCCTGTCCAGATGATGGTGGAGTTCTCTCACAAGCCCCCCACCTTTCCCAGGCTCGGGATCTTGCTCGAGTTCTAGTTCAACAATGCGCAGCTCTTGGCGCAACCGCACCCCTCCTACTCCCAGACGGCAGCTCCATGGAAACCAAAACATCACAACTCCGCTAAGGTATCGCGAGAGGTGCAGTTGCGAGCGCATCAGGGGAGAGGCGGAGCGAGGGCGGGAACAAAGAGCGAAGTGGGAGGAGCCTGGGAGCTTCCGAGGTCCCGGGCGGGGAAGGTACCTCCTAGTGGCGCCCCCGCGTGACTGCGCTTTACATAATCGAGGCCGCGCGCGTCATAAGTGGCGTACTCCAGTTCAGGCCGAATCAGAATTGTCCCAAGCTCCGTGTTCTGCCCCTTCGTGCTTGATGGACGTCGAAATGAACCAGTGAACGGGCGACCAGCGCCGCCGCGCCCGCCCAGATCCGCCCGCACTCGCCGGCCCGCCCGCCTGCCGCAGCCCGCAGCCTGCTGCCGCCGCTGCTGCCGCCGCCGCCGCCGCCAGCTTGTCCCTTAGACTGTCAGATAAAGCGGTGGGCCGGTCGGCTGGGCGGTGAGCGCGGCCCGGGCCGGACATGGCGGCGCTCTACGCCTGCACCAAGTGCCACCAGCGCTTCCCCTTCGAGGCGCTGTCTCAGGGGCAGCAGCTGTGCAAGGTGCGCGGGCTGGGGCGGCGGCCGGGAGCTGGGACGCTAGAGGCTCGGCCCGGAGCCCCCTGTTCTGCGGGGCCGCCCGGCGGGGTCCCCCGGGCGGGGCGTGGCAGGCCCGCCTAGCTGAGGCGCCGCACCCGCTCCGCTGGGGGCCAGCGGGGCACGTGGGGGAGTCCCGGGCGCCGTCCAGGCCCCCGCGGCAGGCGTGTCCGGGTGCTTAGCAACCGCGAGGGATTGTTCTCGGACCCCGTAAGGTCTGGGGAGGGGACAGCGGGTCCCCGGCTTGACCCGGACCGGCCGTACCGAGCTCCCTCTTGGGCTGGCTTCCCCGCCGCTGGTTGCACACTGAGGGACCGCCTGCCTTGCCTGGGGACTGAACTCCAGAGTTGGGTGCTGCCTAGGACGAGAGTCTCCAACTCGGGCGCCTCACGGGCACTTTCCGGCCAGTCTGAGAGACGGAGGTAGCGAGGCTTTATAGAAAAGCCCCCAAATTAAGCGCACGAAGTAAAAGGATTTTTCAGCATCCAGTTGGTGACCTTCGATCCTGGCCCTAATCAGCTACTATTCAGTTTTTACCCTTGAAGGCCCAAGTTCTTTTTTTTTTTTTTTTCATTTGAGTTGTTTGCATCCTGCTTTGCCTTTTTAAATTAACAGAAGTGCTGTGAGGTGACAGTTAAAAGTCACGAAGCCGTCCTGCGAGTGATTTGAGATATTCTCAGATAATCCAGAGTTTGTCTCTGGTATGGGTAACTCGTAATTGTATGTCACCGTTGCCTCAAATGGCTATGACTTTGTCATTCTGTTTACTGGGTAGGAGAGAACGCAAGTGTTTGGGTGCCTTTATTTTTTTGGTCTTTATATAAATAAAAATATATATACATTTGAGATATATATATACTGACTTCAAGGAAGTTTCATATAGGTCAGCAATAATGATTTTAACTTAGCATTTCATTTCACAAGTGAACCTGGTCAAAAATCAAACCGTGGAAGTGGCAGAACCGGAACTAGAATCCAGGGCTTCTGATTCCCAGTCTGAGACTTATTCATACATACTTTGGTTTTACAATTTATGACTAGTTCCATGTAAATTCTTTCTTAACTTCCACATCAGTGCAGGGCAGTGATGCCAGTATTACAGAAGAGAAAAATAAGGCACAGAAAGTTCAAGTGACTCACTCAAGCACAGTGGCTATGCTGGGAATAGTACCCAGGTCTTCTGCCTCCTACTGAAGGCTGTTTCCATTTCTGACTGCCTTTTAAATTATATCCTCATTTCATTTCAGGAATGTCGGATTGCACACCCTGTTGTGAAGTGCACCTACTGTAGGACTGAGTACCAGCAGGAGAGGTACAGTTTTTATTGACCACGAAAGATGTTTGCAGGCTTTTTCCTCTTAATTAGTTGCTGTTCAATGTACAGATCTGTAATTGATTGCATTATACCCGGATTCTGCAGGGTGTTTTTTTTTTTATTATAACACATTGATGAATATAAAACACACATATTGTTCCCTGGTTATCCATGGATTGCTTAAAATTTTTTCATGACTTTTTAAAGTAATCTCTGCACCCAACAGGGGCTCGAACTCACAACCCCAAGACTGAGTCGAACGCTCCACTGACTGAGCCAGCCAGGTGCCCCTTGCTTAAGTTTTTAAAGTTAGTTTTCAGATCCTTGATCATTTTATATTGTGGTTATGATCTTTATGACACTAAGAAACCACAATTGTAAAACATGAGCCTTAGGTTTCAGTATGCTTATACTCAAAGCTTGAAGAATTTATAAGCCAAAAGAAGACACTTTTGGAAATGTGCCTATTCTGTTAAAGGGTTTGTTAGCCTTAGCCACATTTGAAATTTACTTGCCTTATGTAAATCTCATTTTTAAAAATGTGAAAAACATTTAGTTGTAAGTGAACACATATCTTTGGGAGACTTTTTTAACAGCAGCAGAGTGGTTTATTGGTTTTCAATAGCAGCAAAGTTGTTTATGGGTATAGTTAGGTTCTGTGGGCCTGCAACTGTAGGTCATAGTTCCTTAAAGCAGGGTGGGGTCTATTTGTTAGCTCACACATAGACCTAGAAACCTAATTTTAATCAGCCTTATTTCAATTCTGGGAACATTTTCCCCAACATTTTATTATGGATATTTTCAAACCAGAAAAAGTTGAAAGAATTAAACAGTAAACACTCATATACCTACCACTTCGATTCTACAGTTTACATTTACTTTATGTGCATCATCTATCATCAATGTATTTTTTTTAATTAGAGAGAGAGAGTGAGCGGGGGAGAGGGGCAGAGGGAGAGAGAGAATTCCAAGCCGGCTCTATGTGCAGTGCGGATCCCTATGCAGGGCTTGATCTCAAGACCCTGGGACTGTGATCTGAGCTGAAATCAAGATTTGGGTGCTCAACCAATTGAACCACCCAGGTGCCCCTTCAGTGTATTAATCCATCTTATTTCCGATTCATTTTAAAGTTGTGGACATCAGTATACTTGATCCTAAATACTTAAGCATGCATTTCGTTAACAAAGTTTGATATTTGTTTATGGTCCTTTATTTTTTTAGAGGTAAAATTTGCGCACAGTGAAATGCTCAAATCTTAAGTATATCATTCGATGAGTTTCGCAAACAGTATATGGACCTGTAACCCTCAACCCTTTAAAATATAGAACATTACCGTCAGCCCAGAGTCCTCTCATGCTTCATCCCACTCAATCTCCACTCTTCTTGCTTCCCCCGTGCAACTACTGTTCTGATTTTCCTTCCCACCATAGATCAGTTTTACCTGTTTTAGCCCTTCATAGATACGGAAACATATAAAACATAATCTAGAAGCTTTATGTTTCAGCTTTTATATTTGGGTCCATGATCCACCTTGAATTAATTTTTGGGTGTAGGGTGAGATATGAATTTATACCATATATAAAAATTGATTCAAGATGGAGGCACCTGGCTGGTTCGGTTGTTGGCGCACGCAACTCTTGATCTCGGGGTTGTAAGTTCAAGCTGCAGGTTGGGTGTAGACATGACTTAAAAAAATAAAATCTTAAAAAAAAATGATTCAAGATGGATCATAGGAGTGGTTTTCCTTTTTTTCTAAAGTTTATTTATTTATCTTGAGAGAGAGAGCACAAGTCGAAGAGGGGCAGAGAGAGGGAGAGAGAGAATCCAAAGCAGGCTCTGGCGCAGTCAGTGTGCAGAGTCTGACGTGGGGCTTGAATCCAAGAAACCGCAAGATTATGACGTGAGCTGAAATCAAGAGCCAGACACTTGACTGAGCCACCTGCGTGCTCCGAAATGACTTCTTTGTTTTCCAAGATGTCAGGAGCATTTGTATATATTGATACATATAAATCCCACTTCTTCAGTAATAAATCTAAGTATAAATTAAAAGTTCAACATTCCAGAATCACCGATGTGAATCCTTTTTCTAGAGGTTTCTTTCGATACGCCTCACATCTTGTCCTGTCTCTTTAAAATGGCAGAAAATGGCCCTGGAAAATATTTTACTTGAATATCTCACTTTAATTTAAATATTTTGTACTTTGAGGTCTTTCTTTGTTTTAACTTTATGGTCACTTTTATAGGACTTTATGGGAAAATAATAACAAGATAGCTAATGAGACTGCATTTTTATGTGATTTTATTTTCAGCCCCAGAATATTGTTTTAACTATTCTTGCACATCAAGCATTTATTGTACCTCTCTTTGTGAAGAATTGGACTTTATTTGAAGATGATTTTTTTCCCCTAAGGCAGTTTATCAGCTCAGATATTTAGGTAATACAGGTCTCTGGACCTTCACAAGACCGAAGACGTTTTTATTTTGATCAGTGCTTAGTTCTTAGAGAAATTGGAAATATTGACAAAATATTTAATCATAGCATCCATTTCCCCACATCTGGGATTTTCATATGCTTTTACTTACAGAGGAGGGTGTAGACAGAGTAAAGTCAACATGAATAGAATCTCTGAGTTAGTATTCCAAACGCATATACTTCATTCCTCACCTCAAGTTTCTTAGCTGTTCATCTAAATTGAGAATTACTGCTAGTCCATTTCAGTCTAACATAATATTCTTTTGAGGGTCCTGTCCATATTTGCTAATTTTGTTTAGTGATACTTAGAGATGTGATACTCAGAAATAACTCACTGTCCACTTTAACCAAAACCTCATTTTACCTGAGCTAATAAAATTAATAACCATAAAATAATTAATAAATAAAAGAGTTAGTGGCCAAATACTTAACTTTAAGTTAACCAGGTGTCCAGACCAAATATCACCTTGACACTTAGCAATGAGCAAATTCTGTGGGCTTAAGGAGGAATCAGTTTTCAGATATTGTAAGTGAAGCAACTTTTTTCTCATAAAAGCATTGTGTCTCTTTTTTCCTTAACAGTAAAACCAATACAATATGCAAGAAGTGTGCACAGAATGTGCAGTTATATGGAACAGTAAGTAGAGTTTCTCTGTACCTAACAGTGAGTTCTTGGGTCTCTTGGAACCTTACATTCTGTAGATTATTTATATAACTACCATATTTTTATTAGAATATCTTATGTGTAAATACTTTCTCAGAAAAGTTTATCTAGCCCTTGAGCTTTTGAACCTAGCTAATACTTACTGAGAAGTTCTGTGTTTATGTTCATGATGGCGGGATTGTCGTTATAATTTTCCTTGAGAGCTTCGGAAACCAGTATGGAAAGAGGATGGGAAAGATGGATCCTACAATGTGACGTCTTTGGTAGCAGTTGACTGTTCGTTTTGATGACTTTTTTGGGGGGGAGGGGGTCTCTCAGTGTTAGGGTTCTATATTACGTCCTTGCAGGCATTCTCCCAGCCTGTTTATACGGTGATAATGGCAAAGAGGCCTTTCCAGAAATATGGAAGCGCTTACTGGTTTCTCCAAAGAACTGGTTCTGTTGAATTTCTTACAGAAGTCCCAGCATATACTCTAATGGGGTTTTGTTATTTGTTAATTTATTTGTTTTAAAATCAATAGTCCTGTGCAGAAAATCACTTTACATAGTATTAGGAATTGGGCTTCATTTGATCAGTGTAGAAGGAAATTTATGAAGTTGGGAATACATTTTTACAATGACTGATGAACTGTATAATAGGAATTATTGCTTTAAAAAATGCAGTGGTATTTTATAATATACTTAGTTGACCCTTTTTTTCCCCTCTCTTTAAGCCCAAACCTTGTCAGTATTGCAACATAATTGCAGCATTTATCGGCAACAAATGCCAGCGCTGCACAAATTCAGAGAAGAAGTATGGACCACCCTATTCATGTGAACAGTGTAAGCAGCAATGTGCATTTGACAGGAAGGATGATCGAAAGAAGGTAAATCTCTGTGTTTTGTTTTGTTGGTTTTTTTTGTTTTTTTTTTCCTTTCTGAGAAATTAAGTTTGGTCAATTGTGTCAAAAAGAAATCACAACAGGGCCACTGGCTGGCTCAGTCAGTAGAGCATGCGACTCTGGATCTCATGGTTGTGGGTTTCGGCCCCATGTTGGGTGTAGAAATGACTTAAAATCTTTAAAAAAAAAAAAAAGACATATAACAAAGAAATCTCCGTTCCTGTCCTAGTTGTTCTTGAACTTGAAGATTTTCAGCCTTTGTTTTCATTTAGCAAATGTGGACCATTATATTCTTTAAAAAATATATACATATATATATGTATATATATATGTGTGTATATAAATATATGTTCATATATATACATATATATGTGTATATAAATATATATTTATATATATATATACACGTATATATATATGTATATATATATATATATATATATATTTTTTTTTTTTTTTTTTTTTTTTTTTTTTTAAAGTCATCTCTACACCCAACGTGGGGCTTAAACTTCTGACCCTGAGCTCAAGAGTCACATGTTCTGACTGAGCCAGCCAGGCGTCCCTGGACCTTAATATTCTAATATTACATGAGCTGGTATTTCATGAGAATCTTAATTAACAGTGATCTGTACCCTGTATAAGTAAAGCGATGATTGGCAAAATTCTATAGAACTCTGTAAAGGAGAGATTGTGACTTAGGATACACTTGTATTACCAGTTTCACTATCTGACTGTTTCAAGTGTTTCTATCTGTTGAAGTTAAAAATTCCAAGATGACATAGAGGAGAGCTCTAGGTGGAGTGATGGTACCTTAGTAAACTAAAAATGGTTTAGATTTGTTCTGTTTAAAACACTCCAGTGGCTTCCAGCTGCACTTAGAACAAATCCCAACCCCCTTCCCTGGTGCACATTGCCCATACCTGCCTCTCAATCTCTCCTGACGTTACACCTCCTGCCTGTCACCTTGTTTCAGTCACACTGACCACCTTTTAGCCCTTCAAATGTGCCAGTTTCATTCCTACCTTTGCACTGGCTATCATTTTGCCCAATAACACCCATCAGTCTTAATTGGTTCCTCATGCTCAGATGCTACTTCCTCACAGAGCCCCTTTACTAACTCACCCCCTATCATATCACCCTGTTTTGTTGTCTTCACAGCACAACATTGTGAGAAATTATCTTGTTTATTTGCTTATGTTTGTCCACCTTCACTAGAGCGTGAGCTCCTTGTCCATCTTGTTCTCTGCCACATTTCCAGTGGCCTGGCACATGGTAAGTGCCCAAAACAAACAAACATACATATATACATACACACACACACAGATACACACAACACACACACACATACATATATATGTATATATATATATTTACTTGTTTTGGTAAGAGTCATACTTTATCGAGAACTATTTCTTCCCCCTCTTTTACCTGACACTGTCAAAATATTAATCTGAAATATATCTCCAGCTTACTGTTTTTTACTGAGAAAAATTGTGCTTCTCATTTTCTACTTTTTAAAAAGTAAGTGAAGTGGGACACCTAGGTTACTCAGTCGGTTAAACATCTGACTTCGGCTCAGGTCATGATCTCATGATCTCATTGTTCATGAGTTCAAGTCCTATGTCGGGTGAGCTTGAGCCCCGCTTTGGGCTCTGCACTGACAGTGTGGGGCCTGCGTGGAATTCTCTCTGTCTCTTGCTCTCTCTCTCTGCCCCTTGTAGGATAGGATACTCTTTCTTCCTCTCTCTCTGCGTCTCGCTCACCCATACTCTCTCTCTTTCTAAAATAAATAATTAATTAATTTAAAAAAGTGAAGTGATTATGTATTTTTTAAATTGAGGTATAATCAACATATATCAGTTTCAAATGTACAGCATAATGATTTGATATTTGTATATATTGGAAAGTGATCATCACAATAAGTCCAGTAAATATCTGTCACCATACACAGTTATGGGATTTTTTTTCTTGTGATGAGAACTTTTAAGATCTACTCTCTTAGCAACTTTCAAATATGCAATATAGTATTACTAACTATAGTCACCATACTGTACATTACATCCCCATGACTTATTTATCCTTTAACTAGAAGTTTATACCTTTTAACTACTTTCACCCATTTCACCTACCCACCACTCCCCACCTCTGGCAACTAGCAATCTGTTCAGTAAATATTTTTTTTAATGAAGGAATGCAGTACAGAAACTTTTTCAGTGTCCAGAGGTACTTTTCAGAGATGCTTAGGCTCATGAGAACTGACTCCTGTGAACCAAATTCATTAATTTATCATGGGAGGATATTAACTCTCCAGTGACCAGAATACTCCTGTCTGCCAACCAGAGCACCTTTTCCCTGAATTAAGATACTGGAGAAGCTGAATTAGGAATCACGAGGTAGCATATGATGATAGTCGGAGTATAAGCTCTGCAGTCCTACTGACCTGGGCTAGCTGAATGGTCCTGGACGAGTTACTTACTCTTATTAGGCATCAATGTCATCACCTTTCCAGTGGGAATCACAGTAGCTGCTTCACAAGGACATAGGGGGATTTAATTGAGGTTGAGGACTTGCCTAAGTTCGCACACCTCCTAAGTGGCAGAATTGGGACTTAACCCAGAGGTCCGGAGCTCCCAGTAGCTCCATTCTGTACTACATTCTCTCTTCTTCATGTTTGTCTCCTTGTCTTTCAGGTAGATGGGAAATTGCTGTGCTGGCTGTGCACGCTGTCCTACAAACGGGTCCTTCAGAAGACCAAAGAGCAGAGGAAACACCTGAGCAGCTCTTCCCGTGCCAGCCACCAAGAGAAGGAACAGTATAGTCGACTGAGTGGTGGCAGCCATTATAACAGGTATCCCCAAGGTGCACGAGATAGGACTAGAGGTACCTATTGGTCAGACGGAATACACAGTTAGCCATGGAAGAAACCATTTGGTATCAATTTTCCTCTTCTTTTCTCTCTAGTTACTAGCCTTAGGAGGAATCTCCTTTGTCACATTGGACAGTTCATGTATCTTCCAAGTGCCAGAGAGATTTCCATAAGGTATTAGGATTTACTGACTTGGTTTGTCTTGTGTCTGGAAAGTTTGTGAAATTGTTCTGCTTTGACTATAATGCTCCCCTCACCCTTGGAGTGGATTATCTCCTTAGAAGACTGGGCATGTCACTTTCTGAGGGATGCAGCTTTTTTTAATGCATAGTTGGCCAGGAGGTTGGTAGCTGTTCTAGGTTTGTCCTGGTGGGAATCCAGTCAAAAAGATGTCCTTTCATTGTTGTCTTAAGCTTCCTTTCAGAGTATCTGTAATGTTGTTGAGAGTTCTGGCTTTCGATTGAATCCTGACTCTGCCAGGTTCTCTGTGTGGGATCTTGGGCAAGCTTGTTCATCTTTAAAATAGGGAAATAATAATATTACCTCATGGAATTGTGGAGATAAATTATATAGTGCATGAATAGTGGTTTGCTTTATAACTGGCATATGGGAAGCATTCAATATATTTTAATTACTGTTTGTTATTGTTACCATTATGATTTTGTTTGTTCATTATTATTAAGTACTCTCATGGGCCAGTGACTCTGCTAGGAAGGCAGAGATGAATAAAAGAATCATGCTGCTCACCAAGAGTATGCAGTCTGGTAGGGAAGACAGACCTGTAATCAAATCATTGCATTATAATTCGATGAGCACCACAGTGGAAACATCAAGATGCAGGCATGAGAGGCAGTAGTAATTAACTGCCTTGGGGAGTCAGGCAAGAGAGGCTCAGAGAAGAGCTGGGTTGGGGCTGGATTTTAGGATGAGTTGGAACCATCAGATCACGGATGGGCAGAAGCATCCTAGGCTGAGGGAATAGTGTGTGCAGAGAAATGGAGGGCGTAAGACCACACGGCCCTGAGGAGTTGCAGGTCCTTTTATGTTGCTGGAGCTTATGTTTGGGAGCCAGGGAATGGGAGACAAAGGGATTCTGAAAACGTTAAGGAGCATGAACCTGACCCTGATTATTGTGGAGAAAACATTGGAAGAAAAAGAGACCGGAGGCTAGTTAAGAACCTGTTTTGTAAGAGTCCACAGTAAGAGGTATTAATATTAGAATCTCAACTAAGGCCATGGCACCAGAGATCAAAGAGGCAGATTCAGGGGGTGCCTGGGTGGCTTAGTTGGTTAAGCATCCGATTTCGGCTCAGGTCATGATCTCCCGGTCCATGAGTTTGAGCCCCACGTCGGGCTCAGAAGCCTGGAGCCTGCTTCAGATTCTGTGTCTTCCTCTCTCCCTGCCCCCTTCCCTGCTCATACTCTCTCTCTCAAAAATAAAATAAAAATTAAAAAAAGAGGCAGATTCAAGAAGATACTTTAGAGGGAGAATTATGAGAAACTTAGATAATTTAATGAACAGGTAGATGGGCAGGAGTTGGGTGAGTAAAGAATCATTCTCAGGTTTCTTACTTGGGTGAATAGGTATATTCTTTAACTGAAAGAGAATACAGGAAGAAAAGAGAAATTCAGTTGTTTTTTTTTTTTTAAATTGAGGTTGAAGCATCAAGAACAATTTTGTGGGAGCTTTAGCCTAAAACTCAGAAGAAAGGTTTGGAGCACATAAGAGTCAGTAGGAATAGAAGTTATTATAAAGTACAGATTCCTGCAACTTCATCCCAGAGTTTAATTCAGTAGGACCTAGGATAGAGTCCATGAACCTGCATTGTTTTACAAACATCCTGGATGATTATGGTACAGGTGATCTGGGGAACACCATCTCCAGCCCATATGATAAAGTAGTTGTTTAAACCATGCTCTTTGATGATAGAATTCAAGTTGGAGGCTGAGAACAGAATTCTAGAAGCACTCAAGAAGGACGGAGTGAATATTTGCAAACCACATACCTAATAAGCAGTTAATATCAAAAATATATGAAGAATTCATACAACTGAATAACAAAAAGAGTGCAAATAATCCAATTAAAAAATGGGCAAAGGACCCGAATAGACATTTTTCCAAAGAATATATACAATAGATACATACAGAGGTGCTAAACATTGCTAATCATCAGGGAGATGCAAACCAAAACCACAATGAAATATTACCCCACATCTGTTAGGATGGCTGTTATGAAAAAGTCAAGAGGGGTGCCCAGCTGGCTCAGTTGGTGGAGCATGAGATTCTTGATCTCAGGGTTGTGAATTGGAGCCCCACTTTGGGTGCAGAGATTGTGAAAGGAAGGAAGGAAGGAAGGCAGACAGACAGACAGACAAAAGATAACAAATGTTGGCAAGGTTGTGGAGAAAAGGGAACCCTATACACCATTAGTGGGAAGGTAAATTGGTGCAAACATTGTGGAAAACAGGATGGTGGTTCCTCAAAAAATTAAAAACAGCTACTATATATTTGATCTAGCAATCATTTATGAGTATATATATATATATCCCAAGGAAATGAAATCAGTATCTTGAAGAGCTGTCTGCACCCCCAGGTTCATTGCAGCTTTATTCATAATAGCCAAGATATGGAAACAATATAAATGCCCTACAATGAATGAACGGATAAAGAAAATGTGATACACACACACACACACATACACACATACACATACAGTTTGTGGTATCACTTTTACAAGGAATCTTTTTAAAAAGCCAATTTCATAGAAACAGAGACTAGAATGATGGTTGCCAGGGGCTGGGGAAGGAGGAAATGGGGAGATTTAGGTCAAGGGGTATAAACTTTAAGTTATAAGAAGAGTAAGTTCTAAGGATCTGATATACAGCAGAGTGGCTATTCTTAATATGATACTATATACTTGAAAATTGCTGGGGCGCCTGGGTGACTCAGTCGGTTAAGCATCCGACTTCAGCTCAGGTCATGATCTCACGGTTCGTGAGTTCGAGCCCCGCGTCGGGCTCTGTGCTGACGGCTCGGAGCCTGGAGCCTGCTTCGGATTCTGTGTCTCCCTCTCTCTCTGTCCCTCCCCTGCTCATGCTCTGTCTCTGTCTCAAAAATAAATAAAAACATTAAAAAAAATTGCTGAGAGTAGATTGTAAGCATTCTTGCCATAAAAAAAAAAAGTTATGTGAGGTGATGGATGTGGTAATTATCTTAATCTTGGTGATTATTCCATAACGTACACGTTTATCAAAATGTTATGTTGTACACTTTACATGTATACAATTTGTCAGTTATTTCTCAGTAAAGTTGGAAGGGGGGGTAAGGATAGCATGGTCAGTGGTATCAAAAATTGAAAAGAGATCAAGAAAGAAAGGGTCTTACTCGAGGGTGAACTCATTGAGTCTATAACTGATTTTTAGTGGTTTGTGGGACTCAGATATCAGTAGATTCACAGAACTATCCTGAAGAAGAACTGGATTAGGGGTTCAACCTGGTATCTAGTCCTCGCTTCACTATTGACTAGCTATATATCCTTGGGAAGGTCACTTAAACTTGATGAGCCTCAGTTTCTGCAGAGTAGAAATAGTGCCTTGTATATACCTCACAGACTTGGAAGATGTGCATGAAACATTAAATGTGAAAGTACTTTCTTAAACTGTAAGGTAGGTTTTACTTCTTATTAAAAATTTAAAAAACATTTTTTTTTAACATTTATTTATTTTCAAGAGACAGAGCATGAGCAGAGGAGGGGGAGAGAGAGAGGGAGACACAGAACCTGAAGCAGGCTCCAGGCTCTGAGCTGTCAGCACAGAGCCCGATGCGGGCTCACAAACCATTAGATCATGACCTGAGCTGAAGTCTGACACTTAACCGACTGAGCCACCCAGGCACCCCACGTCTTACTAAAATTTTATTGACTCTGTTCCCATAGTTGTTAATAAAGCAGATAATATTTAATTAAAGGTAAGAATTTTGGAGGTCTCTGGAAGTGAGCTACCCATGCATCCAGGACCTATGAAATCAACACCTCAGTGGATTTTAATAGTCAAGAATAATTAGCTCTTTCATGGAGGAGCTGTGATATTACATTGGTCCTATTTGAACAAACTTTTGTCGTGATGTTTTATAAATCTTTGATTTCTAATTTGTGTTTCTCTGTTTTTGCCATTAAAAGCCAGAAAACGCTTTCTACATCTTCAATTCAAAATGAAATCCCAAAGAAAAAATCCAAGTTTGAATCAATCACAACCAACGGAGACAGGTAAGCCAATTGGTATGTGTGCATGCTTCCATTTCAGTTACTGCATATACAGTTCCTGAAACAGGAATACATTCCAGGGTGTGCCTTGGACCTAGTCTAGGGTTGTTATTGAGCCTCCGAGGGTCACTCCATTAGCCACTTGATATCTTATGAATAAGCAAGCAGTGCTGCTATTTGTTTATAACTCTAATCTTGTCATTAAAAGACAAGCACATATAACGATTTAATAGCAACTGAATTCTGCGATCAACATATAACTCTCCCACACTAATTCTAAGAAGTCAGGAGCTATATGCGTTTCATTGTGTTCTGTGCCTGTGGCCTCCTCCATGCAGGGCAAGAGTTGGTATTGAGAGATGGAGCAGAGACAAGTTGGGAGTTAAGGCAGTGTTCTGAGTCTAATTCATGCTTCCTTAGCATGCAGAAAGCCCAGGGCAGCTACTGAATCAGCAGAGAATGAGATGCATTTGAATATTTTCACTGCATTTTAAGCCTGTCTTAAAAGCATATATTTACTCCTTGCCTTCCTCTCTCCATCTGAATGATGCTTCCTCTTGCAAGCTGCTTTGTCCTAATATCCAGAGTGTCCCGTCTGTGTTGGTGCAGTGGGCTGCTTCCCAGCTGAGTCTTGGGGCCACCATTTTCCTGTTTCTCCAGGCCCAGGCATCCTGAAGTGAGACACTGGCATACTCTTCCTCCAAAGCCTTGAAATCCTCTCCATTCTGAAAACTCCCAGTGTCAGTTCTCCCTCCCAGCAGGTGGTGGGAATGGGAGTAGACTTAGCACATAGGCTTGCCAGGACCGAATTTCATCTAGGGGTACACAAAGCATCTATGAAGTTTATTCTTTACTGTTACCTTTTTTATTAAGTTGATTTCAGATTCTACAAGGTACCTTTTTATCCACTAGTATCATTGATTTTATACTTGTCAAATGGAACCTTCTGGAAATGTTTAACTTGGATGTTCAAATTATATGGAGAAAGGAACCATAAAGACCATCAGCTTCACTGTTACTTGAGCAGATATCCTGACCATCATGAAGATTGTCCCATCACCCCTGCCAGCATGCCTGATCCTACAAAAACCATGTCAAGGAGTGAACCTTTCTGAATTCCCTGCCTTTATAAAGGTCTAAGCCAAGAGGTGCCTGGGTGGCTCAGTCAGTTGAGCTTCCGACTTCAGCTTAGGTCATGATCTCGTGGTCCGTGAGTTCGAGCCCCGCATTGGCCTCTGTGCTTACAGCTCGGAACCTGGAGCCTGCTTCAGATTCTGTGTCTCCCTCTCTCTGCCCCTCCCCCACTCATGCTCTGTCTCTCTCTGTCAAAACTAAATAAACTTTAAATAAATAAATAAATAAATAAATAAATAAATAAATAAATAAAATAAAGGTCTAAGCCAAGACCCACAGCCTTTAGATTCTGTGCTCACTTATGACCCAGGCTGTATTTGAATGACCTGGAAAAAGTGCATTCTTAACTTTAGTTTAACCAGCCAGTCCTTAAAGCTTACCTTCTTTTAGATTATTTGTTCTTAAGATACTGCCATTATTCTTGCTGTCCATTGCTATGGATATGGAAAGCTAAAAACATAAGTTTTCTGTTCAGAGTGATTTTTTAAAAATGTTTATTTTGGGGGAGAGAGAGAGCATGAGTGGGGGAGGAGCAGAGAGAGAGGGAGAGAGATAATCCCAAGCAGGCTCCTCACTGTCAGTGCAGAGCCTGACGCGAGGCTCAGTCCCATGACTGGGAGATCGTGACCTGGGCCAGAATCAAGAGCCAAATGCTCACCCAATTGAACCACCCAGGTGCCCCTGTTGAGAGTGTTTTGTCACTTCTAATCACCAGCAATGATTGTTTTCCTCAAGCAGGAAATACTGATCCTTACCGTGGTCTTTAACAATCTCATCTGGAAAAGATCTAAAAGATCATTTTTTTTCTTGAAATGTAGATGCTAGCTTATTAAAATAACTTGCCCTGATAACTTGAAAATTTGGAAAACTTTTCTGCTTCTACAAAAGTTATTTTCATACACATACAAGTTGCATTTGAATGTTCCTGCATTAGCAGTCCTAACTTACCAATTCCACTTGTTTGCATTTCTTTTAAAAGTTCATAGCAAAAGTTAAGTTACATTTTTCCTTTATTTTTACTTTTGTGTAGTTTTTTCTTTCTTTTCCCTCACTTTGAAAACATTCTGACAAGCTGTTTTTTGATGGTCCTTTTGTAATGTTATGCAAACCCCCATTTTTTTTTTTTTTTTTTTTTTTACTGAATATCTATCTTGATTTCAGTTCTGTACCAAAGGTTACCGGTCTTGTTTCTGAACTATCTATTGTAGCCGCCTCTTAGCTTTCAGTTGATCGTAGTCCACTTTCCTGGCCCCACTTTGAAAATATCCATATAGGCTCTTGTCCTTTCATTGTTATCCCCTTTTCTGCAAGCTGCTCTCTAACAGCTTTCCATTCTCCTTTCTATTCTACTATTCTCCACTCTTATTATTTTTTTTAATGTTTATTTATTTGAGAGAGAGAGAGAGAGAGACAGAGCATGAGCAGGGAACGGGCAGAGAGAGAGGGAGACACAGAATCTGAAACAGGCTACAGACTCTGAGCTGTCAGCATAGAGCCCAACGTGGGGTTCGAACCTACAAAACTGCAAGATCATGACCTGAGCCGAAGTCAGACACTTAACCAACTGAGCCACCCAGGCGCCCTTCCACTCCTATTTTTTAAATATTGAGACATATTTGATTTTTTTTTCCTCTCTTTCTTTCTCCATTAGCCTTCCATATTGTACTGAGAGAATGCATCACTTCAGGTTTTTTATAAAACCTTTTCTCGAATAGTTTTATACTTCTACAATGCCTCTGGGGGCGCCTGGGTGGCTCAGTTGGTTAAGCGGCCGACTTTGGCTCAGATCATGATCTCATAGTTCATGGGTTTGAGGCTCACATCAGGCTCTGTGCTGACAGTATGGAGTCTGCTTGGGATTCTCTCTCTCTGCCTGCCTGTCTGCCCCGCCCCAGCTTGTGTGCGCACATGCACGTGCGGGTGCATGCTTTCTCTCTCTCTCTCTCTCTCTCAAAATAAAATACATAAACTGAAAAAAAAAATTTTAAATGCCTTGGTCATTTTTTTTTTTAGTATCCCGCAAAATTCATAGCCTCCCTCTCATATTTTCTAGTTTGCTGAAATCGTAGCAAAAACTTTTTTTTAAGTTTATGTATTTTGAGAGAGAGAAAGAGTGCACATGTGCAAGAGAGGCAGAGAGAGAGAGAGAGAGAGAGAGAGAGAGAGAGAGAGACACAATCCCAAGCAGGCTCCATGCTGTCAGTGCAGAGCCTGACCTAGGGCTCTCACGAAGTGTAAGATTTTTTTTTTTAATGTTTATTTTTGAGAGACAGAGGCAGAGAACGAGCAGGGGAAGGGCAGAGAGAGAGGGAGACACAGATGAAGCAGACTCCAGGCTCTTGAGTTGTAGACACAGAGCCCAACGTGGGGCTCGAACCCAAGAACCATGAGATCGTGACCTGAGTCGAAGTCGTATGCTTAACCGACCGAGATACCCAGGTGCCCCTCGAACTGTAAGATCTTGACCTGAGCCGGGTTCGAGAGTTGGATGCTTAACTGGCTGAGTCACCCGGGTGCTCCATAGCAAGAACTTTTCACTTTGAGAAAGATCTGAGTTCATTTCTAGCTTTCCTTCCCTGAGAAAATGTACCAGCTACTTTTTGATCTATTTGTTTGTTGTTCCATTGGCGATAAGGCATACCTGTTGATTGTTTCTAAAGGATATTCCTTTCCTTTCTTTGTAGTTTTTTTTTTTTTTAAGAGTTTTTAAGTAATCTCTACACCCAATGTGGGGCTCAAGCCTACCACCCCGAGAACAAGGGTCACATGCTCCGTGAACTGAGCCAGCCAAGTGCCCCTCCTCATAAAACCCTAGTTTTATTTTATTCTCCATTTGAAATATGCCTGAAAAATTAGACTTACTTTGTGTGGCCTTACCCTTTTGTTGGAGATACTTGGAAAGAGACTGGATCTGATTTTCTGCCTTGCTAACCTAGCCATCTGTTTTCATTTGATTTCCAACAGTTCTTACTAGTCAGAAGTTAGACAGTTAGAAAGGTCAGGCCCTAACAGGACAGACATGACTGGTTTTGTCAACAATAGTGGTATGGGAAAAATCCTCTCTTGAGAAGCAGGTGGGCAGAGCATTAGAAGCTTTCGGGAGCACAAGATTTATACTAGCCCATTACACTGTTTCATTTGTCACTCTAGTTATGGGTTTAAAGAAAATCTTTTGGATTGAGGGAAGACAGTCCCTTGGCAGGTATTGAAACTGGTAGAGGAGACTTTGATGGGTCCTTTCAGCATTTTCTCCTGCTTACCTTGTTTTATTATATTGCTTTTACTTTTCGTCACCTAGTAATTCTGCATATTCATGAGTTAAGAAAGCACCGGTTCATTCTTCTTCTGATGTTCTTCTTACATGTCTCATGTAGACCAAGAGAGAATATTCTTAGCAGTCAACCATGTCTTCTAGCCATAGAAATGTTTGACTTGGTAACTGAGGATGTTCAGTGATTCCACTCGCTATTTGGAGTTTCTGCCCATGTAGAGAAATGCTGGTTATTAGCTGTAGTTCAAGATGAACTAGAGTCATTGCTGTATTGATCTAGGGAGTCTCGAATCAATATTCCACTGACTGCTTAGGAAAAACAGGTTTGTGTTTTACTTTAAAGGTTGCCCTGGGAAGGGTAAGGAGGTTTCTTTGGGCAGTCTCTAGAGAAGGGCAGGACTTGACTCTTCTGGCAGTGATTCCTTAACTTGTTTTGGGCCTAAGACATCTCTGACCAACCAGGGAACGCTGTGGATCCTCACCCTAGAAACCATCCATTGTATGTATACACCGAATTCTATATACAACTTCAGGCATTCACAGATTCCCTGGAACTAGGCCTGGTTACAAAACTCTCCAAAAAAGACAGAGTTCACCTGGCACTTTAACAAAATGAAGTGCTCAGGTACTGTTACTGAGAAGAATCTCTTGAAACCCCAGGTTATGGTGTGACTCTGGATTTTATCACCTGTTTCTTTCCTGATTATCACTGGATTCTTGATATTGGAAGTGGTAGTCAACAGGCCATTTGCAGTGTAGGGGAAGTTGGCTTCCTTCCTATTAGTTTCATCTTCTTCTAATTTTTAAAAGGGACTGACTGCTCCTGGAATGGGATGCAGCAGCTTCTTAACAGCTGCACCATACATGGTGCTTTGGAGCAGAACATAAAGAACCAAGATCTGATGATCGCCTCGCCTGTGCAGTTTAGCAAATGCTATTGAGTGTGGCGTGTGTGGAGCATTGTACTTCCTGCTGGGAATTCAAATAGTTGCTCCTACTCTGGAGCTTGTAGTCAAGTGGTCCATGGTGTGTCCTCAAGTAAAAAAAGGTTTATCCCTCCAAGTTACGATTTTGCCCTCTCCATTTTTCTACTCAGCTTTTCCCCAGACCTGGCCCTGGACTCACCAGGCACTGACCACTTTGTCATCATCGCCCAACTGAAGGAAGAAGTGGCCACTCTGAAGAAGATGCTGCATCAAAAGGATCAAATGATTTTAGAGAAAGAGAAGAAGGTACAGTTTTGTTAATGCCTCTCAGGCCAGAATGGTGCAAGGGTAAGCATGTGGTACCATAGGGCATGGTGCTAACTGTGTTTAACTGATACTTACTTGGTACTGACCACTGAAGCTTTGAGGGATCCAGTGTCAAGGTTGGGGTATCGTGGGAGAGGCTTACTGTCTGCCAAGGGGACTCGCGATCTGCTGTTACCGTGAGAGAGAACCCTCACTCTGCCTTGGTCAGGTGCATTTAGAAAGTTGACTTTTCTCAACATTCGGAGGAAGTTTCACTCATGTTTACCAGGCTTACAGAGGTGATGTGTAAAACTACAGTGCCCCCCTTAATTCACAGGGGGGCATAACTGACTGCTACATTTCTCAGCATGAACTGCCTTGGAAAGTTGTAATCAGAAGGTGCTGAATGAACATGGAGTTGGGACAAGAGGAGGTGGTTATGTAATTGGAATTTTTAATGCTCTCAGGCTGAGAACCTGATACCTCCGTCTCTGGTATTGGGATGGCCATGCCCGTGAGACAGTAATACTTAAAATATGTGGGCCAGGTCTCCCTCCTTCCTGGACAATGGTCGGGTAGGCCTTCCTCCATGACTCTTACATTACTTTGCTTCCATTACTGACAACTCCCTGAGTGACCCATTCTTTAAACACATTAACATCTTCAGTTAAGTCTTACCCTGGTCTAACAGTCATCCTCCTTCTTTAAGGGAACTTTTTACATCCTTCTTGAGATTCTGGTCTATTTCTCTTATTTTTAGGTTATTTTTCTTTTCTTTTTTATTTTAGAGAGACAGAGAGAGTGGGGGAGAGTGGCAGAGGGGGAGAGAGAGAGAGGGAGAGGCAGAGGGAGAGAGAATCCCAAGCAGGCTCCATGCTCAATGTGGAGCCCAACATGGGGCTTGATCCCAAGACCCTGCGATCATTGCCTGAGCCCAAATTAAGAGTTGGACGCCCAGCTGAGCCACCCAGGTGCCCCTCTTACTTTTAGGTTCCCAAAGAGTATCTTCTTTTTGTCTTAATATATTAGTAACAATAATAGCTAAACTTTTATTGGATACTTAAGTATGTGCCTGACTCTGTTCTAAGCGCCTTCTATGTATTAATCCATTTATCCTCATAACAGACCTTTGAGATAGGAATTACTATTGTCATCATTTTGTAGATGAAAAGTATCCTCCAATATTTTTTCTCTTAGGGTTCCAATCCTTCTCTTAGTTTTCTTTTTTGCTCTGAGGCTGTATGTTTTCTTGTGCCAAGTTTGGAGTGCTAGGATTCATTCTGAGTGGCTAACAAAGGCATTTATATTGTTAAAATATTTACATGCATTCTGTCCATCTAATTTCAACCTCATTTTATAGATGAGGAAACGGACCCAAAGATATTAAATGACATATCACATCACACAATTAGTAAATGGCAAGTCTTCCTGACTCTGCCATTCTTTCTACTAGGCTATGCTTTCTTCTGCCAGTAAGATAGAGATTCATGGGAAGTTCGAGACCAGTATACTTTCCACTTTACAACATGACTGTCAGATGAAAGCAGACCCAAGTATATTTTCTTCATAGACAAGATCAGAATAGCACATAATAAAAGGGTTTTTGCAAGAGACAAAATGAACAACTTGTTTCTACTGATTTGCAAAGTGAGGGTTTTAAAAGGAGCAAAAACAAATAGATTGTTTCTCAGCACTTTCAGGATCAAGGTCACACTCCTTGGCTTGGAACACAGGCCCTTCTACAACATACCTGCCTATCTACAGCATCAATGTCACTCTCCACGCTCATCAGTCATTTGATTAATTTTTTTTTTTTTAACGTTTATTTATTTTTGAGACAGAGAGAGACAGAGCATGAACGGGGGAGGGTCACAGAGAGAGGGAGACACAGAATCTGAAACAGACTCCAGGCTCTGAGATGTCGGCACAGAGCCCGACGCGGGGCTCGAACTCACGGACCGTGAGATCGTGACCTGAGCCGAAGTCGGACGCTTAACTGACCAAGCCACCCAGGCGCCCCGCTCATCAGTCATTTGAACAAGCTGTCAGTTACCTCACACTCTCTGGCTGTGCCTGTACAGTTTCCTGTGCTTGGATGTCGTTCTCCTTACCTTGTGTGCCAGCTGTACCTCATGTACCTCGAAACTCAGCTCACAGATCACTTCCCTGACTTAGATATCTCCTCCCTGCTCCTTGAATAGCATAGTCAATAGAAGAAGGCCTGGGGTTTGAATTCTAGCTCGTCTCTTGCTAACATGTATGAGCATGGCCATGTTCCTTAAGCCATTCTTTTTTTTTTTTTTTTTTTATGTTTTTTATTTATTTTTGAGAGACAGCGACAGTGTGTGAGCGGGGGGAGGAGCAGAGAGAGGGAGACACAGAATCTGAAGAAGTCTCCAGGCTCCGAGCTGTCAGCACAGAGCCCAACACAGGGCTCAAACTCACGAACTGTGAGATCATGACCTGAGCCGAAGTCAGACGCTTAACCGACTGAGCCACCCAGGCACCCCAACTTAAGCCATTCTAAGCCATTGTTTTCCCATCTGTAAAATGGGAAAAATAATATTGCCCGCCACAGACAGGTTTATCATAGGATTGAATGAAATAATATAATCAAACAGTTTGGGGTGCCTGGCTAGCTCAGAAGAGCATGCAACTCTTGATCTTGGGGTCGTGAGTTCAAGCCCCATCTTAGGTGTAGAGATTACTCAAAAAAAAAAAAAAAATTGTGTGTGTGTGTGTGTGTGTAAATATCAAACAGTTTACCTAGAACAGGGTTAAAAAATTAGTAAATGGCAATAGCTGTTATTCTCCTGGCTTCTCACAGTCAGTCATATTGTGTTGTATTGTAATCACTGATTTATTTGGAGGATTATTGGCAGGTATTAAATACATAAAATTTTTAAAACCTGTCAGTGATGAGGTATCAGAAATGGCTATGTCAGGATTTTGTGTAATTTTTAAGAAATCTTTAGGATAAATAGGATACAGAATTCCCTGGCTTTGGCTTAGTTAGGGATCTTCCGAAGAGCCCTGGATTTCATTAATTTGAGGAACCATTTAGCTCTCTGCTGCCAGAACATTCATCATTGTACTGCACAGAGATTTCTTCAGTCTGCCTTTTCCCCCCTCTCAGATCACAGAGTTGAAGGCTGATTTTCAATACCAAGAATCTCAGATGAGAGCCAAAATGAACCAGATGGAGAAGACCCACAAAGAAGTCACAGAGCAATTACAGGTGAGTCTGCCTATTTGTTTGTTTTAATGTTTATTTATTTTTGAGAGAGAGAGAGAAACAGAACATGAGCAGGGGAGGGGCAGAGAGGGAGAGAGAGACACAGAATCTGAAGCAGGCTCCAGGCTCCAAGCTGTCAGCACAGAGCCTGATGTGGGGCTCGAACTCATGAACTACGAGATCATGACTTGAGCCAAAGTCGGACACTTAACCAACTGAGCCACCCGGGTGCCCCGAGTCTGCTTGTTTTATGTGATAACCCTGGTGTATTTAGCTGATTGTATTTTAAGTGATTTATCTCTTAGATTTTTTTTTTTGTTTTCAAAATATTGACAAAATCATATTTAATCTACCTTATTAGCTGTCTTTTACTATTTCGTTGTTGAGTGTGTTCTGATCTCTTTCCCTCAAAAACTGGAATTAATAAATGTGCGTTTTGAGTTTTGGATAAGCCAGATGTGATTCCAGATGTCTGGATTATAAATTCTGTTTATCCAACACGTTAAGGCACTCCACGGTTTGTTTGTGTTGCACAAAGCATCCTTTTGTAACAGTGGATCCCAGGAGATTGAAGTGTGCTGATTAACCTCTAGCAAATACTTCCTTCCCCTGAACCAAGCCCTGGAGCTTTCTGTTGATTTCTGCCTCTAGAATTTGTTCTCTTGCTGACCCTTTATGTTGTCTGCCTTAGCATCTGCATGAAAAGCATGTCCTGTCCTGTTAAAATATCCTTGCACTGATTTTTTTGTTTAGGCCAAAAACCGAGAGCTCCTGAAGCAGGCAGCTGCCTTGTCCAAGAGCAAGAAGTCTGAGAAGTCAGGAGCTATCACCTCTCCGTGAGAGACCATGAGGAGGCTCCCAGCCAACAGCGAAGGGGTTCCTGGGTGAGGGTTGGTGACCTGGCTGTTCTCTGTGAATTGCAAGCTTTCTTAAGAAATCTCTATTTTATTACAGTTATCCTTCTTTGTGGGATTGTGGTGGGCTGAATGGAAACACCTGGTTTATGCTGTGTCATGACTGCATGCTTGGATGTTTGGGGTTCCAAGCTCTCTGTCTCATACTCTCACTCCCCCCAACCCCACCCCGAGTACTACTCTCTGTCTCTCTCTCTCTTTTGGCACTACTCTGTGTGTGTGTGTGTGTGTGTGTGTGTGTGTGTGTGTGTGTGGCAGTCACTGTTCAGTGTTAATGTGCAGAATTTTTTTTTTTTTTTTTTTTTTTTTTGGTCCATCACATCCTGCCATACCCATGAGCAAATAGTTTGGCATTAATTACATACATATCACTGCCACCCTCTGAACTTTGAAAACTGCCACCTTAAGACTTGGTACAATGGAAGAGGCTTTCTCTCTCCAATAAACCTTTTGCTTCAGGGTATACTCTTGGGTTTTTTTCCAGGTATATTATGTATGACTTTGTACTATGTATAGCCAGAGTTTTATTTATTTTTTAAAAAAAAGAAACTTTTTCTTGATAAAGGAATAATGGTAGCCTAGCTTGTTCTTGTAAAAGTGATGCCTCTTAAAAAGAAAAAAAAAAAAGCCCTTCTCTCTACCTTTTAGTAAAGGAATAAGACCTTTTCTTGTTACCTTGGAGTCTTAAAAACTGATTGCTACGGTGCAACAATTCAGTGCATCAGTGTGGAGTTAAGTGCCTTTTGGAGGACTTCTTGGAAGAGCATTTAAGGAGATGCTTAGGGGAGGTAGCAAAGATTTGAACAGTCTGTCTTTTTAAGTAAGGGCAGAAAGAAAGGTTGTCCAGGTTTTACTGGACGTTTCCCTCCCCTACCCCTTTCTAGATTGTTTTATGTGACTGATTTTAAATTCTCACACTGCCACTTCTTTTTAAAGAAAAAAAAATACCCTTTACTTATATCGGTCGTTACATTGGGCCATTGTCAGAGAGCTTTTTTTTTTAATGAGCAGATTCAAAATGGATAATATTTGAACTACAGAGCATTTTGGGGGTTAGTACGAGCTGCTCAAGTATGGACTCTGAGTCTGAGCGGGAGAAATGCTGTCACTGTACCTTCTCCCCCTTCCTCCTCATCCATCCCAGCCTGCACACTCCCTGCTTTTAGTGGGAAAAGGGCGTTTCTTGAAGACAGGTGCTTGGCAGAAGCAGCTTGGCCTCAGCCAGAATTGTTTGTGTCCACCTTTCCCTTCCTGACTGAGCAGGCACATGGGTTTACTTTTCCGGGAGAGGAGATAGATTTGCACTTCTCACCATTCTCTCAGGTCCTCCATGGGATGTTTGTGAAAGAAATGAGAGGTGTGTGATGTGCCGTGAAACACAGTAAAATCAACTACCTTGGAATCATTAATGCAGAGGGGTCCTGAGGCTCGAGGTAACCATGAGGACAGATGAACTTTGTACCTCAGTGCACCAAAATTGTAAGCAGTCAGTTTAACTTGCTAGGCATTTCCTAAAAGCCAGTGCTTGTAATCTGTGATAACATTCTCACAAGTGGAGCCATGCACAGAATTGGACAGAAATGTGGAAATGGGTGGCTTCTTTCTGATAAAAGAAACAATGGACCACGTTGCTCATCTATCACTCTAGTAGGGGAGGTCATTTTCCCTTCCAAGCAAGGGAGACGACAGTGCTAAACACTTTTGTAACTTTTTGAATGAGAAACTTTTAGGTAAAGATAAACTGTCAGATAATATTTTTCAGATGCATTTACGTTTGACTCTGGGGAAAAGATTATGAAAAAAAGTTACAGTCATGGTTTTGGGTTTGGTTTTTTTTTTTTAATTTGGAAGACTTGAGAAATTCTGTTTCATGAAGTGACAATATAAAAACACATACTTAGTTTTATACTAAATCTTTTTTTAAGGTGTTGGCATTTAATACAAAGCAGATTCACACATTTTCTAACTTTCCACAAGTTCCAAAAAGTGAAGGAAGAAACCTCAGTCTTGAAGTTTTGGTTTTTAAAAATCATGACACTGTTTTACCATGAAATTGAGTAGCTAACTTTTGGTAACACCTTTTGTTTATTTGTATGTTTGTATAATGGACACTTTGAAACACAGGAATGTTTTGGTTTGTACAAACTTTGAAAAATGTGTGTTAATAAAAATTCACATTGAGTCAAGTATTGTTGGGTGATTGATTGATTGATTGCCGGTTTACCAGTAGGCATATCCCATTATGCCCTTCAGCCTAGAAAACAGTTTGTCGTGCTTGTTGACTTAAACAGTTAAAAGCCTAACTGTGGTAATAGGGAGCTTCATATCCATCAGAGAATAAACCCATTCTCTTTTTTTCTTCTGTGATTTTATTTTCCAGTTTAAGTGCTTGCTTTGTTATAAACGCTATGCTAGGCAATGAGAATACAGCAGTGAAGAAAATTTATTTCCTCATGGGGCTTCTATTTGGTGAAATATTGGACACCACCACTGTTCCTTGATTTTATATTCACCATTATGAGTCAAAATACAACACAGGATGAATCTTCATAAGGTATGAGTGAGAAGATTTTGAGATACCATCTCAAGGAGAGGAATGTATTAGTTTGAATCTTTGGTGCTGGTAATTTTTAAAATTAATAACAGGTGCCTCTCAGACATTGTCACTGCCACATCCTGGTCATTCTGTAGACTCAGCGACAACTTATTTTCTCTCAATAAATTGAAGAAAGTTTTATTTTGTAGGTACTATGGCCTGAATTTAGGGGGGTTCTCCCCCCCAAATTGATGTGTTGAAATCCTAACCCCCAAAGACGATAGTATTAAGAGGTGGAGCCTGTCTTTGGAAGGTGCTTGGGCCCTGCCTTCACAAATGGAATTAGATACCTTATCTCTACCACCATGTGAGGACCCAGCCAGAAGGCACTGACTGTGGACCAGAAAGAGGGCCGTCACTAGAGTGTAACCTTGCTGGCCCCTTGATCTTGAACTTCTCAGCCTCCAGAACTCTTGAGAAATGAATTTCTGTTGTTTACAAGCTATGCAGTCTGTGATACTTTGTTACAGCAGCCCGAAAAAGAAAAGGCGGTAGGCTATGTTTATGACCATCTTCATTGTGTAAATCCATTTATCCATTTTCTCAGCCTTAAAAATCACTGTAGGGGAAGTATAGAGTATAAACAGAGAAGGATATTTAGTTCTTCAGGAAGGCCTTCAGCCGCTCAACCCTCAAAGTTTAGCGCTTTAGTTCCATTCTTTCGGTTTAAGATCATAAGTTACCTGCAGTATAGCTGTCTTCGACTAACGGCCAGCTCAAAGGTCTTGGAGGAGGGGCCGTTTCTGGGAAGGCCCAAACTGTCAGGAGTTGCAGGATATCCTGCTTATTGTTTCTATATAACAAACTACCCCAAAATTTAGTGGCTTAAAGCAAGCATTTAAATATGCCCACAGACTCTGTTGATCAAGAATTTGGACAGGGCACTGTGGGGCTGACTGGTCTTTATTCTACAATGTCTGGGTCCTCAGTTGGGAAGATTCAAAAGCTGAGGGATACTTCCTGGGGCTGGAATCGTCTCTAAAGGTTGTTTATTTGTATATTTAGTGCTCGGGCTGGGATTCTGGAAGTCCAGTAATGCTGACTGGAGCACTGACCTGGGACCCCTCCATATATAGCTTGGCCTTCCCCAGCATGGTGGGTCAAGGTAATCAGACTTCTTCCGTGGTGGCTCCAGACTCCCAAACACAAGTGAAGGGATTCAGTAAAGAAAGCTGAAGATGCATACATTTTCTGACCTGTCCTCAGAAGTCACATTACCTTACTTCTGCAGTACTCTATTGGTTGAACAGAAGTCCATCCAGACTTGAGGGGAGTGGACATAAATCCCTTCTCTTAATGAGAAGATGACAAAGTAGAAGAGCATGTTGAATAGCTATTGTGGTGGCTATCTTAAAAAATATAATCAGCCATTGGGGCGCCTGGGTGGCTCAGTCGGTTAAGCGTCCGACTTCGGCTCAGGTCATGATCTCGCGGTCCGTGAGTTTGAGCCCCGCGTCGGGCTCTGTGCTGACAGCTCAGAGCCTGGAGCCTGTTTCAGATTCTGTGTCTCCCTCTCTCTGTGACCCATCCCCGCTCATGCTCTGTCTCTCTCTGTCTCAAAAATAAATAAACGTTAAAAAAAAAAAATTAAAAAAAAATATAATCAGCCAAGAAAGGGAGTAGATTTTGGAACCAGACTAAAACCAAGAGGAGCAAGGTAGAAGCTGCAATGTCTTTCATGATCTACCTTCAGATGCCACTCTTCATCATTTCTACAATAGCTTACTGGTTGCAGAGGTCAAATTATTGACACTATTCAATGTGGGACGGTGTCACCCATGTGGGTACATACCAGGAGGTAAGAATCATTGGGGTCCATCTTGTAGGCTGGCTACCACATTGCCCTTTGGCCTATACGATTGAGTAAAACCTCTAGATTTTGAAGCCAAAAATGAAAGTTATCAATTTGGGGAAAGCAATTCGTATTCCTTAGCTCTTACTGGAATCAACGACTACTTTGCCTACTCCTGTTTGCCAGGTTGTCTCTGCAACAGGGTTATCAATTCTGCTTGAAAAGTGACACCGTGTCAGGCTATGGTTAGCTCCGAAGTCAGACCGCCTGGGTTTGAGTTCTGTCTCTACTTAGGGTTGTGAGGATTAAATAATATAAGAAGTCTTTAGGACAGTACTTGGCACATAGCATGCGCTAGATTTTGCAAGCGATTATTTTGGATGGCTTCTACAGAATCTACATTTTCTGTCTCCTGAGAGGGAGTCACACATTGGAATAAACATGGATGTTCACTTGTTTTTTGCTTCCATTGTTACCTTATCCCAAGATCACTTTTAGGCCCTCAGAACATTCATGCAACCCACAACTTGTATATCCTTTCTGCAACTCCACACTACCCACCTCATGAATGCCACTTCATTGCGCTGGCTCTTCTCATCGCACTGCCTTTTTTTTTTTTTTTTTTTAAGTTTAATAAGATATAATTTGCATACAATAAAATTTACCCATCTTAGTATATAGATTAAGGAGTTTTGATGGATGTATACAGTTGTGTAATCACCACAATCAAGACATAAAACATTTCTCTCAACCTCAAAACTGCCCTTATGCCCCTTGGCAGTTAATCCCCTGCCCCCAACTCCATCCCCCCCCCCCCCCCCCCCCCCGTAACCGTTAATTTGATTTCTATCCCTACAGTTTTGCCTTTTCCGGAATGTCTCATAAATGGAGTCACACAATATGATTGGGTGGCTGACTTTTGTGCCTGACTTCTTTCATTTAGCATATGCTTTTGAGATTCGTCCGTGTTGGGCATGTCTCGCTAATCCATTCCATGTTTCAGTAGTCTGATTCTTTTTATAGCTGAATAGTGTTCCGTTGTATGAATGTACCACAATTTGTTTACTTATTCAGTAGCTGATGGAAATCTGAGTTATTTCCAGCTTTGGTTTATTATGAATAAAGCTGTTTTACACATTTATGTATAGATCTTTATATAAAAATGTGTTTTCATTTCTCTTGGGTAAAATACCTAGGAATGGGGTTGCTGGATCATATGGTAAATTTGTTTCATCTAAAAAACTACCAAACTGTTTCCCAAAGGGGCTATAAGATTTTGCATTTCCACTAGCAATGTATGATGAGTCCTAATTTGAATGCAGCCTTCACTGCAACCTAAGTGAGTACCGTATCTCCATTGACCCTTCCTTCCCATTCCCTAGAAAGATTACCATATTGGTCATAATGACACTCTATTTTTAAAATACGAAACTTATTTACTGAAGCATAGCATACTTCAGAAGAGGACACATCACATGTATATGACTTGATGAATTTTCACAAAGTAAACACATACATATAATCACCACCCAAATGAAGAAAGACTGCTACCAGCATCTTAGAAGCTCACCTCATGTGCCCATTCCTAGTACTCCCTCTCTTTCTTAAAACTAACTACATACTATCCTGACTTTTAATAATATGATTTTGCTCATTTTGAATCTAAGAAAAATGGATTGATACAGAATGTACTCATTTTTGTCTGGCTTCTTTGGCTAAGCATTATGTTACTTTTTAATTTTTTTTAAAGTAGGCTCCACACCCAACGTGGGGATTGAACTCACAACCCAGAGACCAAGGGTTGCATGCTCCACTGACTGAGCCAGCCAGGTGTCCCACTATGTATTATATTTGCATGAGTTCACCCACATTGCTCACATAGCAGTAGGACATTTATTTTTGTGTTCTCTAATACTACTACAATTTATCCATCCTACTGTTGATGGACACTCAGGTTATTTCCAGGTGGGAATTAGTAAAAATAAATGCTTCTCTGGCCTTCTTCATAATAACCTCAAACTGGAAACAGTCCATATGTCCATGAATAAGAGAATGGATAATCAAATTGTAGTATATTTGTATGATAAAATAGTACCCAGCAATAAAAAAGACCAAACCACTGATATATGCAATATCATGGATAAGTCTCAAAAATCTTATGTTAATTGAAATAAGCCTAACACCAAACAATACATAAAATATGACTCCATCTCTACAAAGTCCAAGAATAGGGAAAACAAATCTGTAGTGATAAAAATTAGAAAGTGATTTCTGGGGATGAGGGAAATTGATTAGAAAGGAGCACAACTTGATATAGCAACATGCACAAACCTGCAGTTTTTGATGTTTTTGTTTTTGTACAACTCTGACCCATTTGCTACATTCCTTCCCCCTCCCCCCCCCCCCCCCCCATAAAATATGTGATAGAAAGGAGCACAGCTCAAGGAAACTTCCCTGGATTATGAGGAAATATTCTATATCTTGATATGGGTGCTAGTTCCATGGATGCATACAAATGTCAAAATTCACTGATCTGAACACTTAATATCTGTACGTGACATTGTATTGTATGTCAATTATAACTCAATAAAAATAAATTCAAAAAAATGCTTAGTCCTAAAAAATGGTATTATGAACATTCCTATACTTGGTTTTTGGAACACATAGGTATTCATATCTGTTGAGTATTTAGTTAGGGGTAGAATTGTTGTGTCATAGAATATGTATGAATCCCAGCTCTGAACTTAATAGCTGTACAGCATTGGGCAAGTACCCAGAACCTCTAGAGAACACCAGATTCCTTATCTGTTACCAAGGAGTTAATCTCACATTGATGGGTGCAAACCATGAGAATTGTTTTTGTCAATTAACAAAAGGACATAATGCAGAAAAATCACAGATTTTCAGAATATTTGCCATTTAAAAGATCAGTAAGAATGGAATATTCCACTCCGGCCTGGAGGATTTTAGTTACTTTGACCCAGAGGAGCAGCCTCGATTTCCAACCCAGGTGCAGAGCTTCAGATAAGGGGTTTCCAGATACAACATTCCACATTTATCCTCACATTGTAGTTTCCAAGGAAACAAGATCCTGAGTCCTCTTGTTAGCTCAGGCCTGATGATAATCCCCTTACATGTAGCCTGCTGTGCTTTGAGGCTATCAAAACACTGCTTCTTTTAAATTTTACCTACACCCCATCTTTCCCCCAAATCCTAGAATAACTCTATCTCCTCCTGTGCTAGGTGAGATGCCCCGTGATTTCTCGGGTGTGCAGTCTCCCTTGCAGCATTAAGTTGATAAGCCTAAGTTTGTCAGACCACAGGTGGTCTTTATCAGATAGGCTTTATCTTGGGGGTTACCGATAAGAATTGTAAAAGGTGTTCACATTGCCTGGATAGGTATTTAAAAAATGGTAGTTATTTTTTATTTATTTATATTTTTATTTTTTTATATATTTATTTATTTATTTATATTTATTTATATATTTTATATTTATTTATATTTTTATTTGTTTATTTATATTTATGTATAAATATAATAAATGTGCATTTGACATCTAGTATTTGCAAGACATAAATGTATTGCTTTGGCAGATAGCACACAATAGCACAAGACACAGATAGAAAACCACTTTTTTTTTTTTATTTTTTTTTAACGTTTTATTTATTTTTGAGACAGAGAGAGACAGAGCATGAACGGGGGAGGGGCAGAGAGAGAGGGAGACACAGAATCGGAAGCAGGCTCCAGGCTCCGAGCCATCAGCCCAGAGCCTGATGCGGGGCTCGAACTCACGGATGCCGAGATCGTGACCTGAGCCGAAGTCGGACGCCCAACCGACTGAGCCACCCAGGCGCCCCAGAAAACCACTTTTTATTGAGATGGAGAAAATACAGGCACCTGGGTGGCTCAATCAGTTGAGTGTCCAACTTCGGCTCAGGTCATGATGTCACAGTTTGTGAGCTTGAGCCCTGCACTGGACTGGCTGCTGTCAGTACAGAGCCCGCTTCTGATCCTCTGCCCCCGCCCCCTGCTCCTTCCCCCCAGCACACTCTCTCTCTCTCTCTCTCTCTCTCAAAAATAAAACATTAGAAAAACACAAACAAAAAAACAACAATAACAAAACCCTATGTCTTCAGTTCCTAGGATTAAAAATACCTTTACTGAAGTTCACCTTAAATAGAGTCAAATGTAAATGAAAAATACTCAAGACTATTTTATAGGTAAAAAAGTACAATTGACATGATTTGCTATAAGATTTGACATATGGATCTAAGAAATGGTAGCGTTTTACTGACCAGAATCAGAGCCCCCAAATGTCATCTGTCCCTTTCTGTACAGAAAGAAATGCTCTTATAAATGCTGCACAGAAACAGCTTTGCTTACAAAATCTCTAAGGCTGAACGCAGGCTTATTCCCTCATTTGGGGTCTCCTCCCAAACAGGCAAACAGCTTCCTCTCTTTGACCTTTCCCAGACATTTCAAAATAGGCTGGGGTGGGGATGGGTGGAGAACTCAGGAAATAAACACTACCAGTTGCCCCTTCACTTCTCCCTATCTTGATCTCTTCCCAAACCAAAATCCTACCGACGTCTGCCCATTTACGATAAGCTCACAAAATGCAGTCTTCTGTGGGAACATTGAGGTCATACATTCCAAATAACTTACAGAATGATTTTTAAAATTTGAGAGTCTAGTTCTCCCAAAAATCCTGGTTTGAGATACATAGTAAATTAAGAGGCTATTTGGGAACGATTTAGATGGAGAATGAGTTTAGGAATATGAGAATGCATTTTAGGGAAGAAGCAACATGAGGATGGAGTTGTCTTAGTGTTTGGGTTTTGCAGTCAAATCTCAGAAAAGCAAATTGACTGCTGTGGTCTTAATTTTCTAAGTGTTGCAAAAGAAAAGAACTTACTTTGTCGAATTACTTTGCTTCAACATTAAAAAAAAAAAAAAAGATTGTCTATTATTTATCCCGAAGGTAAAAATATAGTTAGAACATTGTCCCTTGCTATGATAGAGCTTATGAACAGCGAATTGCAGTGAAGATTCATACATAGTATGTTCTCAATAAAAAATATTATCATCGCTTTATTGTTTAGATTAGAAGAGGGGTGGAGGAAGAAATAAAAGCCGTCTGTAAACCATAAAAGTGCTCCGCAAATACTATGAAAGCCCTAGAGGATGGAAGTAGAGTGAGGGATTTCAGGAGTTTGGTTACGGATCTGAGGGTCAAGGTTGTCGAATTCTCCCATATTTGGGCCTGAATTCTCAGACTAGGATGTTAGGGCTGAGATCATCGGTACAATTTTATGCTAATCGAAAATTCTTGCCTCCTGTCACCGTGCTCTGGCGAGCAACAACACTGTCACACCAGCTCCTCCAATCCGAGCCCCAACCGTATGACGTCATCGCCCCGCCCCATTCCTCCAAAGCGGATGCGTCCTGTCTCTAAGCTACTGTCTCGGGCACCAGATCCAGCGCCGCCTGCGCAGTGGCCCGGGGCGGGACGGACGCATGCGCGCTGCAGGGAGGTGGGGCTAGTGCGCACGCAGCCCTAGCCCCCTCCCCCGCCCTTTCTCTTCTCGGTTTCCCCGTCTGGGTGCGGGTCCAGTCTGGTGGCTGCTTCCGGTAGGAAAGCGCTGCAGGGCGAGTCGGCCTCAGTTCCTCATCATGTCTTACGGTCCCTTAGACATGTATCGGACCCCGGGGTCCTCTGGGCCCCAGCTCCGGGACTTCAACAGCATCATCCAGACGTGCAGCGGCAACATCCAGCGGATCAGCCAAGCCAGTGAGCCGCGGTACAGGGCTGGGGGGCAGGGGCCGTCCCGGGGACAGGCCTGGGTGAGGGTGCCGGGACGCGGAGCCCGGCCGAGGCTACGGCCAAGGCCACACCTGAGCCCATCTCGGGCTCTCTCCTGTGGGGGCGGCGGGTTGCCATCCCCGAGTCTATCAGGCCCAGCCTCCCCGAGGGTCCCGAGCCCCAGCTGAAGCTTGAGTTTCTTCTCTGGTGTTCTCCTCTCACGGTCTTGGGGCCGAAACAGCAGTCCTGACAGCCCTAGGGTGGGAGGGGTGTGTGTGTCACCTCGGGAATAGTGAGTGAGTGAGTTGACTTGGCGCAGTGGTCAGCCGAGTTTTTCCTGTCATCCGCCTTCCCCCCACCCACCTCTCTTTCCTCTTTGGCCAGTTTGGATCAGGAGTTGTTTACTGATGTAGATTTTCGGTTTACATTCCGCTCAGCTTCTTGCTCCTTGGAAATTAGCAGCTTTCAATTAAGGGAAGTGGAGAGGGCATGTGTTTGGGTGACTTAATACCCAGCTCTCCCTGTGATGAATTTGGAAATCAGATACAATAACTTGTATTTGAGGGACGAGGTGACTTCTGTTTTAATAAAGAGAATTCACCGAAAACATTTGGATTTACATGATTTTGTCTTTTGTAGCAAAAGATGTGCACGTATTTTTGGATTTCAAGCCGATGAAGTTTTTGCATTCCTTCCCTATTTAGCCGCTTTTTTGAACAAATCTCGTACACAGAGAAGCTCAGGGACTTGGCCACATTCACACAGCAAGTAAGACATGACAGAGTTAGTGGCGGATTTCAGAATGTCATTGCTTGTCTTAAAACCACCTCCCCATCTTTAGGTTCTGAGTAGGACTGATTGAACTGATTGAGTCAAATACAGCCTGTTTCTTGTGCTTGAAAATCATCTCAGAGCCTTATAAACAGGTCAGCAGCACAACTTGACTTGGAAAGAATCCTCATTTATTATTGTGTTTTTGTGAGCTTGGCTGTACTCTTTTAATAGGTAGAACTCAGCTGGTCCTGAATTATAATTACGTTCTATATAAAGAGGGGGGAAAGTTTCTGATGAAGAGTGTGAGACTGGGTGATATGGCAGTGGAAGGAAGAATAAATATGTGGCCTGTATAATATAGAAATTAAAAAAAATTAATATGACCACTGGTTAGAAAGTATAGTATTTTGTGTTCTAATTCCTCCTTTTGTGAGAGAGCTGTAGTACCAGTTAGGTCACAAGAGTCTACTTCAAGGCTGAAAGTTTATTGTTGAGGCTAAATGTAACCTTAATGTCTGAAATATTCATCCTACGTGTTTGTTTGTTTTTTTTTTTTTTTTGAGTATTAGGCATGTGGTAAGTGTAGGAACTGGCATGGATTCTTTCAACAGGGAGCCTGTGGAGTTGTAACAACCGAAATACAAAGTTGCAAGTGATCAGTACTACAGAAGAGGTATATAATAACATTGTGCAGGTGTTCAGGGGAGAAAGATACCATTTTCATTTGGGAGGAACCTGGGAAGGCATTATGGCATTTGAGCTAGGTCCAGAAAGTGGTGGAAAGGATTCGAACTTTAGACACTAGAGAAGGGAATAAAATGCACAAGGCATGCTGGTGGGAAAGTATGGGGTATATATAGGAAAGTAGAGTGATTTAATTTGGCTGCGGGAGTGGACTCCAGAAAGTAGTGGAGAATTGGGTTGGAAAAGTTAATTTGGGGCCCAAACCTGAAAGGCTTTAAGTGTTAAACTTAAGAGGGCTTGGATTTAATTCTTTAGGAGTATATATATTGAATTGGAAGGGAGAGACTGGAATTAGAGACACCAATTAGGAGCTGTGAAAATGAAAAGGAAGGAAAGGATAGGCTTCTTTGGTAATAGACTTGACAGGATTTAGCTGTTGGTTGGGTGTTGGGCTCAAGGGATCATTGGAGTCAACTGTTAATAACATTAATAGGTTATTTTTGAGTACATACTGTGTGCCAGGCAATGCAAAAAGTGCTTTATATGCATTATCTTATTTTTTTTAACTACTCTGTGAAGTAGCTACCAATATTATTTCTTTGTATGGGTTAGGAAGCAGACTGAGAAAGTTTAAATAATTACCGAGCTAATAAATGGCAATACCTGAATTTGAAACCACATCTGTCTCTTATGACCAGTAATTAGCTTTTTTGTAATTTTTAATTAATATTACAGTTTGTAGCAGCCCTTCAACTTACAAATGACCCTTTTTTTTTTTTTTAACTCTCCATAGGAAAGTGGGGAATACCTGAGGCCATAGAACTTTCTCATGTGGTGTGTCTAACCTCCCTTGCTAGATTGTTAGCTCCTTTGAAGAAACATGGGGCATGACTTATTCATCTTTTTATTTCTAGTACTTGTCTCAGTCCCAAATATATGATAGATTCATACATGTACTGTTCAACAAATATTCTTTGAGCACCCTCTGTGTGCTGGGATTGGAGTGATGAACAAGACAGACAAAATTGCTGCCCTGAGAATGTGTGTGTACCTATGTGTGTGTATATACATATATAAATATCCAGTAATGATTAAATGCCATGAAGAAAATAGGGTAAGGGGATGGAGAATGAAGAGAGAAAGAGGGTGGGTGTTCTGTATTTTAGATCAGATGGTTAAGGAAGGGCTCTGTGAGGAGGTGATATTTGAATAGACACCTGAATGAAGTGAGGGAGAGAGCCATGTGAGTAGCTGGGGGAAGGCATTCTAGGCAGAGGTTATAGTAAGAGCAAAGACCTTAGTGTGTTCAAAGTATAGCAAGGAAGCTAGTGTGGCCGGACTGCAGTTAAAGAAGGGGAGCATAGTAAGAAAAGAAGTCAGGGACGTAGCCAAACATCTTATCATTTAGGGTCTTGATGCTTTTTTTTTTTTTAATTTTTTTAATGTTTATTTATTTTTGACACAGAGAGAGAGACAGAGCATGAGCGGGGGAGGGGACAGAGAGAAAGAGGGAGACACAGAATCAGAAGCAGGCTCCAGGCTCTGTGCTGTCAACACAGAGTCCGACGCAAGGCTCGAACTCACAGACCACGAGATCGTGACCTGAGCTGAAGTCGGACGCTCAACTGACTGAGCCACCCAGGCACCCCTAGGGTTTTGATGCTTAATAAATAGTGTATTTAAAGTGAATGAGGTTTTTCTACTATCTTTGAACTCTTACTGCCTCAGTTTCCTTGTACTGGGTGGTACCTACCACATCTTATGACCCTAGTCAGCGTGAGTTGGAATTCTTCCCTTAGGGTTGTTAGATGAGGAATGGGGAATTTGAAGTTAGTAGGGTGACATTGCTTCTACCCTGTTATGAGGTTGGTGACTTTCCCCAAACCTCTCCCAGACATGGCAGACATACTAAGTATACACTCTGAAATTGAGCTCACAGACATATACCCAAGTCCAGAGAGCCCTGCAGGCACTCTACCCATTGAAAATTTGAGAGAATAGCTATTCTTTTTTCTCAGCTCTCCAGCCACAGATGTAGGTTTGGAATTACTGAGCATATCAGCCGAAATATGGCAGGCCACCACGTGAGTTGATATAGATACAGCTAAGGCTGACTGCCTGGTACAACAAGGGTTGTTATCAGTATGTGTGGGGTACAGAAGAAATATACTTAACTCTGCCTATTATGGAGTGAAGGGTCTGGGCAAGTATTGCTGTGTCAGATATAGGAAAAGACCTAATAGCCTCCAAGTTAGCTTTGCTTCCAAGAGCAGCATTGCTGTTCTTTAATATTGCTTATTTATTGATAACAGTTTTTTAACTAAAAAAAAATAAATAAAAGGCAGTTGAATTTTTAAAACTGATTACTGTGAAATCCCATGGGTGGTCTTTCAAAGTTATTTTCGCATTTGCCATTTGCTTTTTATTTCATTGCCGTCTCGTAAATCTTCAAGATGTCAACATGTGTATCACAGCATCAAACTCTCAGTGTCTCTGTTTCCATTCTTATTCATCCTGATAATGTATCAGCAGTATGTCTAAAATCCTGGCTTGTTTTTTTAAGTATATTTACTTATTTTGAGAGAAAGAGAGCGTGAGTGAGGGAGGGGCAGAGAGAGGGGGAGACAGAGAATCCCAAGCAAGCTCTGCACTGTCAGCGCAGAGCCCGATTCAGGTCTCAAACTCATGAACTGCAGGATCATGACCTGAGCCGAAATCACTGACCAAGCCAGCCAGGCGCCCCTAAAATCCTGTTTTGATTATACCACTCACCTCCTCAAGAGCCTGTGGTGGCTCTCTGTTGTCTGCTGCATCATATCATAACTTTCTTTGTTTTCACTCTTTGTCATCATTTTTTTTTAAGGTTTTATTTTTAAGCCATCTCTACACCCAAGGTGGAGCTTGAGCCTACCACCCCAAGGTTAAGAGTCGTTTGCTCTAGGGGCGCCCAGTTGGCTCAGTAGGTTAAGCGTCCAACTTTGGCTCAGGTCATGATCTCACAGTTCGTGAGTTCAAGCCCTGCATCGGGCTCTGTGCTGACAGCTCAGAGTCTGGAGCCTGCTTGGGCTTCTGTGTGTGTGTGTGTGTGTGTGTGTGTGTGTGTGTGTGTGTCTGCCCCTCCCCCACTCACGCTCTGTCTCTCTCCTTCAGAAATAAACATTAAAAAAAATTGAAAAAAAAGAGTCATTTGCTCTACCAACTCAGTCTCTGTCATCTTAACCCAAATAAGCCGTATTTTCTACTTATCTTCACTCTTTGCTATAAGCAGGTTATTTTTCTTAACATCCTTAAACACTGGTTTTTGCTTCAAGTTTTTGCACCTTCTGTTCCTCCTTTCTTTAATATCTTTCCCTACCTCACTATCTAAATTATACAAATCCTCTGAGTTGTGCTTAAATCCTACCCCTTGCAACTAAGCCTTCCTTTGCTTTTGAAAGAAAGTGAAGTCAGAAGGGGCATGAGCTTTCAGGTCAGCCCTTCGGTGACTGAGTCCTCGCCCCTCTGTGCACTGTTAACCTTGGGCAGCTTATTTCCCTTTTTTGTTGCAACCCCAGGTGTGAAATGAATGGAATTGTTAAAATGGGGCATTTGAAAGTAGAGTGCTTGGCACATAGTAGACATTCAGTAAATGGTGATATTGGTCGAATCTCCTGCCCCACTATGCTTTAGTTGCTAGGTGAGCAGTTTCAGGAGTCACACTGCCCGGATTTGAATCCGAGATCTGCTTCTTACTTACCTGTGTAGACATACTGCTTTACTGCTCTATTTCTCAATTTCCTCATCTTTAAAGTAGAGTAAAAAATAATCTACTTCATAGGGCTTTGAGAGTTGAATGAGGTAATTATGAAAATTGCTTAAAACAGCACCTGCAACATAGTAAATGTTTAAGAAATGTTAACTATCCTTTTATGTTGTTTTTCTTTGAATTTACAGGCACTTTTCTTTCACAGTTTAGCATTTATTTATATTCAGTATTCTTTAATTTGTTGTTTTTTTTTTTTTTTCCTTGTCATTCTAATTAGAGAGATTACTTTTAGTTTTCTGGGGATAGAGACAGCATGCATTGTATAGTTCTCTTTAGCTCTGGTGTCTGGCACAGCAATGGTTATGTTGTTGGCATTCAGTATGTACTTAATTGATGTTATCATTGCTGAGTATGTCGTTCTTGGTCTTGAGTCTGATAATAATAGCTATCCTTCATTGAGTTCTTTTCTGTGCCAGACACTGTTCTTTTTTTTTTTTTTTTTTTTTTTTTTCAACGTTTTTTATTTATTTTTGGGACAGAGAGAGACAGAGCATGAACGGGGGAGGGTCAGAGAGAGAGGGAGACACAGAATCGGAAACAGGCTCCAGGCTCCGAGCCATCAGCCCAGAGCCTGACGCGGGGCTCGAACTCACGGACCGCGAGATCGTGACCTGGCTGAAGTCGGACGCTTAACCGACTGCGCCACCCAGGCGCCCCCAGACACTGTTCTAAATTTAGCCCCGTATTATTTTATTCTCTCAAAAACCGTATGAGAGTTCTCTTGTTATTCCCATTTTTTAGGTGAAGAAACTGAGGCACAGAGGAGTGGAGTGTTTTGCTCAAGATAGGAAAGCTGAGTCGGGGCGCCTGGCTGGCTCCGTCAGTGGAGCATGTGACTCTCCATCTTGGCATCATGAGTTCAGGCTCCACATTGGGCATAGAGCTAACTTAAAAAACAAAGAAAGAAAAGAAAAGATCATAACACCAAGGAGTGGTGGAGCCAGGAGTAACACATAGGCAGTCTTAATTCAGAGCCTGTGCTCTTAATTAACCATTACATATTTTGACCTTTGATATTTAGTGCTCATGTTCAGTTTGGTTTAGAGCTTTCCTATTATAATAGAGTGGCTACTTTTTTTAAAGTCAGGTCATTTTCGTTGTATGAAAACAGAATATAAACCTAATTTTCAGAGTAACACACTGAGATGACTTTATTGTCTTAATCACCACATAGGCCTTCATTTTCCCATTTGGTGTAAATAATGTTTTTTCCTTGAATTTATATTTGTTTTTTTAATATACTATGACGGTAGTTGCTTTGATATGACTAGGCCTTGATTTGGATTAAGGTTCATTCGGAGATTCAGATTCTGCTTAAAACTGATATCAGCTGAAAGTACATAAAGAGTGTTCAGTATAGAGTAGTTTGCAGTGTGGATATCAACTGTAATGTATAATAAGTTGATTTGTTTTGTAGTCTTCGTAAAAGTTTTAGCCAGGACATACTTTTAAAAATAGGATATCGGTGATGGAACTTGAGGTCTAGTTTTAAAAATAACAAAATTGCTTACACAGAACTGAAGGACTTGTCTTTCCATTTGGCCTAGTCATCTGGTTTCCAGGATTATGCAGCCTTTCATAGAGGATTCTTTTCATACAAAAGGTTGTAGCAAATCAGTCTAAGGTAAAACTTTTATTTACTAGAATGCTTAGAAAAAGGTTTTTCTCATTAGTCAAGATGACCAGAAAACCCTTTTAGATTCAACCCATTTAATAAAAATCTTTCCAAAAAGTATCACTTTACTTTTTGATATTTTATGTACACTCCAGTGAAAATAACTATATATGTGAACATTCTATTCCTTTTTGTGCCTTAAGCTCATTAAGGGGTGAAATTCTTCAATGGAAACTAGATGGCTCATTGAGTCATTATTTGTGTTTTAATGTTTATTTATTTATTTTTGAGAGAGAGAGAGAGAGACAGAATTCCAAGCAGGCTTCCCAAAGCCGAGAGCCTGACCCAGGGCTCGAACTCACAAACTGAGATCATGACCTGAGCCAAAACCAAGAGTCAGATGCTCAACTGACTGAGCCACCCTGGCGCCCCTCATTGAGTCATTAGTTTTTAGTAACCCCCTGGTGTTGGTGGTTATGGAGGGCAGTATACAAAAAATTCTGTTTCTTTGGATTCTAGTAAAGTAAGACACTACTCCCCTTATGATTTGAGTTTTGGGGTATCTGATACTTGAGTCTTGCTGGAAACTTTTAGGAAAATGCTTTAATATTCAGGAATTTAGAAAGAATTGATGGAGGCATAGATTGATTTTGGTGCTTAGCTAGCAAATGGCCTTATAAGTCCCCCTCTCCTGCACTTTCATAACCCTCCCCCAACAAATTCAGGTAACCTCAACAAACGAGAAGTCAGGAGAATCTAGATGAAAAAGTTCTCAGCTGAGAATACACAAAGAACAGCTGATTTTAATTGATTTTCCCCCCATGTGCTAGAAAATTCCCACTGCTCTCTAGGGTATTTAATAAAGTTAAAAAAAAATTTTTTTTTTACGTTTACTTATTTTTGAGAAACAGAGTGAGACAAAGCATGAGCGGGGGAGGGGCAGAGAGCAAAGGAGACACAGAATCTGAAGCAGGCTCCAGGCTCTGAGCAAGTGGTCAGCACAGAGCCTGATGTGAGGCTCGAACCCACGAACTGGGAGATCATGACCTGAGCCGAAGTCGGGCGGTCAACCGACTGAGCTACCCAGGCGCCCCTATTTAATAAAGTTTTTAAAGTTTATTTTATTTTTAGTGATCACTACACCTAACGTGGTGCTCTAACTCACGACCCTGAGATCAAGAGTTGCATGCTCGTCTGACTGAGCCAGCCAGGTGCCCTGGGTATTTAATAAGTTTTGATAGATGATTAATAACTTGATACTCTGACATATCTCTAGCGTTTCTAAGGAGAGTGCTCTACTTTATAAAGACAGTCAATGATAGGAGCTCTGTTTCCTTGAACTTTTTAAAGATCTACCTTAATGTGTCATCATACATTCAACCAACTATTTTCTGGAGGGGGGAGTGTGTGGGGTGTGTGTGTGTGTGTGTGTGTGTGTGTGCGCGCGCGTGCGCACGGTTACGCAAATACAAAAATGAGTAGAATGTGGTCCCTGCCCTCCAGAGGCACAAACTCAGTCCAGTCTCATCTGTACACACATGGAACCTCTCTAAGCCAAACTCTGCCTTGCCAAAAACACTCCTTGGTTACATAGCATCGTTCTGGGACTATGCTTATTCATATTGTTGAATTTTAGCACTGAGGAGTGATGGGAATACTCAGAGATCATTTCATTCTCACATAGTTGTAAATATTTTATGAGGAGGGGCGCCCGGGTGGCTCTGTTGGTTAAGTGACTGACTCTTGGTTTCAACTCAGGTAAAGATCTCACAGTTCTTGGGTTTGAGTCCCACATCAGACTCTGCGCTGACAGCACACAGCCTACTTGGATTCTCTATCTCTCCCTCTCTCTGTGCCTCCCCCACTAATGCTGTCTCTCTCTCTCAAAATAAATAAACTTAAAAAAAAAAGGGGGGGTGCCTGGGTGGCTCAGTTGATTAAGCATCTGACTTCAGCTCTGGTCATGGTTCGTGAGTTTGAACCCTGTGTCGGGCTCTGTGCTGACAGCTCAGAGCCTGGAGCCTCCTTCAGATTCTGTGTCTCCCTCTCTGTCTGCCCCTCCCCCACTCACTCTCTCTCTCTGTCTCTCTCTCTCTGTCTCTCTCTCTCTCTCTCTCAAAAATAAATACTACAAAATGTTTAAAGAAAAAAGAAAGAAAAAACAAGATTTTATAATGAGAAAACACCTCACCCCCACAACTAGTATTATAATGATAGTTAGTACTCAATATATGCAAGTTAAACCTGAATGCCACAGACATTTGGTGACAAGAAACCCAACTACATGAAATGAGCTTGGTTGGTGCCATACATCTAGTTAGTGGTCAAATCTGGCTTAGAGGTCAGGTCTCAATTATTCCTCGCTCATGTTCATTCATAGCTTTTGTCTTAAATAAAGTGTCATGATATAAAAGGGAGGTTAACTCAGTCAGCAATGACTTATGTACCCACTGGGTGCCTGGCACTCTGCTGGACTCTGGTGAGTACACAGGAGTGTTCCCGAAGGTGGGAGGGAGTTGGGAAGAGAACAGGTTAGAGCAAGGGCATCAGCCTACCTGGAGCAGAGAGCTGTTCAGTTGGGGAGTTATCAGATAAGCAGGGTGGGGCTAAGTGGAACACTGGAATTGAGACCTGCCCTGTGTTACTTCATTCTGTTTCCATTTAGCGTCAGCCTTTTGAGAAAACATAATGTGGCACGAAGAATATAGCCGTTGGAATTTGCCCTGGGCTTGAGTTCTGGTTATTACGATACTCCGTGGCTTCCCATTTCATTACAAGTTGAAGTCCTTGCTCTAGTTTACAAGGCCCTATATAATCTGGCCTCTGCCTCTTTGTCCACTTTTCCTCTCTCTTGCTTGCTCTACTTTAGCCACAATGGTCTCCTCACTGTTCCTCCTTCACAGGAAGCACTCTTGCCTTGGGACTTTGCCTTAATACTCTCTTTGTTAGAAAGCTTCTCCCCCATATATTTGCATAACTTGATCTTTCACTTCCTTTAGATCTCTTCTCTGTGTCACCTTCTCAGAGAGGTTTTCTCTAACCACCCTATGTAAAACGAGCACCCTCTCCTTGCCCTGTCTTTCCAGCCCTTACCTGAATTTATTTTTCTTTATAGTACTTATCACCACCAGATATATACTTATTGTCTCTTTAAAGTGTTAGCTTCTCTCTCTAAAAAATGTTTATTTATTTTGAGAGAGAGAGATCGAGAGTGAGCTTGGGGGAAAGGCAGAGAGAGAGAGAGAGAGACAGAAAGGGAGAGAAAGAAATCCCAAGCAGGCTCACGCTATCAGCACAGAGCCTGATGTGGGGCTTGATCTCACAAACAGTGAGATCGTGACCTGAGCCAAAATTAAGAGTTGGAGGCTTAACAGACTGAGCCACCCAGGTGCTCCTAAAATGTTACCTTCTTGAGAGCAGATTCTTCTAGAGCATAGGACAGTGTAAAGTAGGTATTCTGAATGAATGGAGAGACGGATGGATGGATGAATAAATGAGTGTTGTTGTGCTCGTGAGCCTCAGTGAGCCCATCTATAATATTGAGAGCATAATGCTTATTCAAAGGGTTTTTGGAATCAAATAAGATAATGCTTATTAAGTGTAAAGGAAAAATACTCCTGTGTTTCCTACACTTTAAATACTTCTGACATCAGATGTGTGGCTTTTCCATACACCAGACAATTCTGAGATTCTTCAAACACCAGTTGGATTTCCTACAATTTAACACAATTCTGACACTTCTACCTGGAGTTATTATCAGATCCCACAGGTTAAGGACTGGGTCCCATGTGACTATTCCTTTTCAGATACCAGTTACAAGTTCGGTTGTTGTCACATGTGCTTCTGACCAGTGGGCTGTAAAATCAGAGGTTCCCATGAGCCCCTCCTTGAGTTTGATTAATTTGTTAGGGCACCTCACATAATTCAGGAAAACATTTGCTTACTAGATTACCAGTGTATTATAAGAGAGCATAATTCGGGAACAGCCAGGTAGAAGAGATGCCCATTCAAGGAAGGGGCTTGGACACCCTCTGACACCGTCTGTGTATCTTCAGCTGTTGACCAACCCAGAAGTTCATCAAGTGTACTTGAAGAGTTTTTATAGAACTTAATCTGTAGTGCCTATCACCCTCCCGCCCCCCATTTCCCTAAAGTCTGTGGGTGGGGCTGAAAGTTCTAACCTTCTAATCACTTGGTCATTCTTCTGACTAGCCCCACCCAGCCTAAGGCTATCTAACTTTAAGTCACCCCAGGAGCATAAACTCAGTGTGCTCAGAAGGGGGTCTTTATGCATAACAAAAGACACTCCCATTGTGCACAAAATTCCAAGGGTTTTAGGTGCTTTGTGCCAGGATCTGGGGACAAAGACCCAATATATTTTCTATTATATCACATCAAGTACCTAACCAATTGTCTGGCACAGAAGAAATGCTCAATTAATGCTAATGCCCTCTTATAAATTATTTGTATGGATAACCAGTTGATAGCTCTAGTGGTATCCTAATTCCTATTTGACTGAGATAAGGGGAAATTCCATATGTCAGTGATGAAAAATTTTATCTTGTAGGATGCTGTCTTAGCAAAATTATGGTGTTTACATTTTCCTGTGGAACCATTAAGCTAAAAGGAACCCTCATTTAATAGAATAAATATATTTTATGAAGTTGGTCAAAAGGCACAATTTTAATCACTTGAACACTATATTTCTGTTATAAAATTGGAGTTACGTTTTTGCTAAAAAAAAAAAAAAAAAACAAACAGTCCCAAAATAAGATAAAATCATAATTTGAAGTGCTACAAGTTTATATATTCTTGACTTTGGAATTTTTTTGTTTTATAACACGTATGATACAGCGATTTTGGCTAGAGAGAAGTAACTTGTACATATTGCTAAGGATGAGTTTGTTCAGTTTCTACTTGGGAGTAGAGTCACCCAACAATCAGATTTGGCTTAATCATTGTTTCTAATCAGACTTGGAAGCTATTAGTTTATCAGTGTTTTTGTAAGGTAACTGGTACTTAATAAACCTCAGCTTGCATTTTTACTATTCTTGGTGACCAAATTAGGGGCACGATTAAGACCTGGCCCCACTATCAGCAATAGCCAAAGTATGGAAAGAGCCCAAATGTCCATCGATGGATGAATGGATAAAGAAGATGTGGGATATATATACAATGGAGTATTGCTCGGCAATCAAAAAAGAATGAAATCTTGCCATTGGCAACTATGTGGATGGAACTGGAGGGTATTATGCTAAGTGAAATTAGTCAGAGAAAGACAAACATCATATGACTTCACTCATATGAGGACTTTAAGAGACAAAACAAATGAACATAAGGGAAGGGAAACAAAAATAATATAAAAACAGGGAGGGGGACAAAACAGAAGAGACTCATAAATATGGAGAACAAACTGAGGGTTACTGGAGGGGTTGTAGGAGGGGAGATGGGCTAAATGGGTAAGGAGCACTAAGGAATCTACTACTGAAATCGTTGTTGCACTATATGCTAACTAAGATTGTAAATTTAAAAAAATAAAAAAATGAAAAAAAAAAAAGACCAAACCCCAAATTTTGTTATTTTAAGGAGCACCCTATCATAAGAAAACAGTAATTTTTTTTAATTTTTAAATTCTTCTGTCTTCTAATCTTTTTTAAATGTTTATTTACTTGTTTTGAGAGAAGGGGAGAGAATCCCAAGTAGGCTCAGTGCTGTCAGCACAGAGCCCAACATGGGGCTGGATGCCACGAATCAAGAGTCAGATGCTTAACCATCTGAGCCATGCAGGCATCCCAGGAACTACTAATTTTTATTTTTATTTTTTATTTTTGTATGTTTATTTATTTTTGAGAGAGAGAGAGTGGGGGGGGGGGGAAGAGCAGAGAGAGAGGGAGGCAGAGTATCTGAAGCGGGCTCTGCACTGATAGCAGAGAGCCCAATGTGGGGCTTGAACTTACGAACCATGAGATCATGACCTGAGCTGAGGTTGGACATTTAACCGAGTCAACCAGGTGCCCCAGGAACTACTAATTTTTAAAATTCAAAGTTCTAGTAAGTGAAGATTCTTTCTTACTGGATATGGAAGCATTGTATACGCTGCCCCTATAATACATATTATATACTTCCTCCTCATCTTCCACTAAGCCAGTCATGTAGCAGTCTGATATCTCACAAGTGGAACTTTGGCATTAATACTGAGAGAATAGGAAAGCCCCTCACAAAGGAAACTGTGTTTTGGTTGGAGGAGCCATATACCTATTGTGTTTTATTATCTCTTAAAGTTCTGGTGAAACTTGAATATAACCACGATTCCTCTGGTAAAAGAATACACTGTTATTATGTTCTATACCCCAGCAACTTGGAATAGAAGATAATGAATGCTCTTAAGCAAGCAAGCAAGCAAGGGGCGCCTGGGTGGCTCAGTCGGTTAGGCGTCCAACTTCGGCTCAGGTCATGATCTCACAGTTTGTGGTTTCGAGCCCAGTGTTGGGCTCTGTGCTGACAGCTCGGAGCCTGGAGCCTACTTCAGATTCTGTCTCCCTCTCTCCCTGCCTCTCCCCCCGACTTGTGCTCTGTGTCTCTCTCTCTCTCTCTCTCTCAAAAAGAAACATTAAAAGAAAAAAACAACAAGCAAGCAAACAACAGAAAATAAATAAAACAAAATCCCAATCTCTTCAAGTGAATGAATGAATGTATTTTCTTTATCCTCCCTGCCAACCAGCAAAAGAACAGAGAGCAGGATAAAAAGGAAATCAAAGGGTCAACTACACTTCAAAAAAACCCACAAAACCCAAAAATATTTAGAATAAGAAAAAAAGAAAAGAAATCAGCGCTCTACTTCTGTTACACAAATCAGTAAGGTATACGGGGCCATTCACATTCCCAGGCAGGCTGGTGTTAGAGTCTTTCTTCTTATTGATAGATGATCACTTCCTGTGGACCTCTGCTTTCCTAGTCCAGGGTTAGAGGCCTAAATATCTAGAATTTAAACATGAGCTAGTGTTAGCAAAATATCTAGGAAAAGATAGAGAACGTTATATGAACAAAAACACATATTTGACTATAAGACAACATAGGTAAAAGAACATAGGCCTTAGAGTTTGATGTACCTGTGAGTGAATTTTTTGCCCTAACACTTATTGTGTATCTTGACATAATTAACTTCTGTAAATTTAACTGATATAACTTTTCTAAATGTATTTCCTCATCTGCAAAATGAAGATATATCTACTTCGGATTGTTGCTATGAAAATTAATAAAATAACGCCTACAAAGCTCCTGATATAGTGCCTGGCACATAGAGGTGCTCAGTTGATAGTAATTTATTATTGATAACAAATGTACATTGTCTTTCCCAAAATGTTTGCTATAGAAAAATTATTGTATTATGAATTTAAATTTTCATTGTTAGGAGTTGATATTTGGTATTAAGGCCCCTTCCAAAGGTATTGAAATATTAAACCAGCACCATGGGAAATCTAGAAAATTTTGGAAGTTCTTTGAGAATGATGAACGAAACTGCCACCCCCTACTTGGTGACATAGTTACTCTATAGGAGAAAGGTGAACCTCGGTTAGTTTTAGAAGGGAATGTATATGCCAAAGTTTTGATCACAGCATGCTTTTTGTTAGTTGCATGAACTTATTCAGGATGTGGAGAGAGACCAGCGATCTAAGAAGTAGGGTGCTCATGATGAATGTATTTTTCTTTTAAATAAATCTTTTTCCCCCTTTCCCTAGCTGCTCAGATAAAGAATTTGATGAGCCAACTAGGAACTAAGCAGGACTCAAGCAAACTACAGGAAAATCTGTGAGTAGCTTCCTAACAAGGTTGGGTTTGGTGAGGGCCCTCTAGGATGCACTTACTGTCCTTGCTGCATGGCAGCTCACTTAGGTTTCAGGCCTATGGAGTCAGAATGACAGGCAGTGGGACATGAAGTAATAGTTGGATCTAGAAGAGGGGCACCAAAATATATTCATCGTTTGTGATCTCCATTGCCTTTCAAAATCCTTAAACTCCGATTCTTTCTTCCTTGGGCAGTTTAGGAATTTGAGGAAGTAGAGAAGGGAACTCCTACCACTGTTAAACTATATTCTGCCTAAATGAACCTCCTTGTTGGCACAGGACTCCTGATGATCTGCAGAGGTCATCTAGTCTAGTGGGATTTCCAACTATAAACACTAGAAAAATGTATTCCGAATGACCAGAGGGGCGTCTGAGGGAGAGGAGAATGGACTGGTAGTAGGGACTCATGAATCTTTTTATTACATCCTCCTTGACCCCATTTCTGCTTTCGGAAGTTTTATTCTTCATCTTTAAGATATATTGAAGGATATTCTTCGTTTCCTGTCCTTGATGGTGTGAATTGAGAGACTGACTTACTACTCTGAGCTTTTTCTAGGGAGATGTGAAAAATCTTTGTGTTGGTCATGTGTTAGTCATGTCTGGGAGGTTCAGGCCCTTAATTGACTGCCTCTTGTTTTGACTCCCTTGTCTTTTAATCTTGGAGACCCCTTTGCAGTGAAAAAACACTAACGATTAGTAGTGTGGTTTCTCTGTCCTCCCTTAAAACCTTTGTAGAAATGGCGAGAGAGTAGAGGAAACCATGACTAAAAGGAGCTCTTTTAGGGTTTCCGCTACTTTCCAATCCCACTTAATATAATGCATATTCTTTCCTCTTTAATTTCCCTTCTCTTATACTCCGTATGTGTTTTTACACAGTACAGGGCTTCTTTGTTTTGGAGGGAAGAGCCAGAAAGTCAAGCATGAAGGACAGTAGGGAGCCAAGTATAAAGCTGAAAAAGCACCAGCTTTAAGCAAGAACGTGGGTGTAGATCTTTGGAGGTTGTTCCCTAGGGTGGAAACTGTGCTTTTAGTGCATATTTCCTCCAACCCCCAGTGTCTGCATTTTGTCTCCAGTCAGTGGCCTGTGACAGGCAGCAGCTGTGCAGAACTGCCGGGCAGTTCAACGTAAATTTTGTGAGAACTCAGTGTGTTCCAACTATTCGAGTTAGGTGTGGGGGCAGCTGCTCTTAAATTTCTATCAGAACTGCTGATAGGCTTTTCTTGTCTCCGTGAAGAGTTAAAATACCTGATCCGCAGGTTTCACCTAGGCAGGTTCTTTCTACTGAGTGACATGTTTTTGACTGAGTCGTATTTGTGGAATTTTGTGTGTGGGGGGACCTGGGCCTCTGGGAACCCATTCCTTCAAGTACTGTTTCACTCCCTGCATTGCAAGGCACTGTGAGCACAAGCTGGCACAAAGTGTGACAGCTCTTGAGCGGTGGGAATACCCTGAATCATGTCTTTTCTCTCTCAGGCAGCAGTTACAGCACTCCACAAATCAGCTTGCCAAGGAAACAAATGAGTTACTGAAGGAGTTAGGGGCCTTGCCTCTTCCCTTATCTGCTTCGGAACAGGTAGGTATTTTCTGGGGTGTATCTGTGTGTATGTTTGTTTAATAGGAAAGGACTTCATGAGAGAGAAAAAGTTTCCCAGACAAACAAAAATTAAAGGAGTTTGTGACCACTAAACCAGCCCTGCAAGAAATTTTAAGGGGGACCTTCTGAGGGGAGAAAAGATGAAAATATATATACATATATATAAATACCAAAAGCAACAAAAGATTAGAAAGGACCAGAGAACACCACCAGAAACTCCAACTCTACAAGCATCATAATGGCAATAAATTCATATCTTTCAGTACTCACTCTAAATGTCAATGGACTCAATGCTCCAATCAAAAGACATAGGGTAACAGAATGGATAAGAAAACAAGATCCGTCTATATGCTGTTTACAAGAGACCCACTTTAGACCTAAAGACACCTTCAGGTTGAAACTAAGGGGGCGGAGAACCATCTATCATGCTAATGGTCAACAAAAGAAAGCCAGAGTAGCCATACTTATATCAGACAATCCAGACTTTAAAATAAAGACTGTATCAAGAGATGCAGAAGGGCATTATATCATAATCAAGGGGTCTATAGACCAAGAAGACCTAACAATTGTAAACATTTATGAGCCAAATGTGGAAGCGCCCAAATATGTAAATCAGTTAATCACAAACATATAAAGAAACTCATCGATAGTAATACCATAATAGTAGGAGACTTCACCCCACTCACAGCAATGGACAGATCATCTAATCAAAAAATCAACAAGGAAACAATGGCTTTGAATGACACACTGGACCAGATGGACTTAACAGATATATTCAGAACATTTCATCCTAAAGCAGCAGAATATACATTCTTCTCCAGTGCACATGGAACATTCTCCAGAATAGACCACATACTGGGACACAAATCAGCCCTCAGCAAGTACAAAAAGGTCAAGATCATACTGTGCATATTTTCAGACCACAACGCTATGAAACTTGAAATCAGCCACAAGAAAAAATTTGGAAAGGTAACAAATACTTGGAGACTGAAGAACATCCTACTAAAGAATGAATGGGCTAACCAAGCAGTTAAAGAGGAAATTAAAAAGTATATGGAAGTCAATGAAAATGATAACACCACAACCCAAAACCTCTGGGATGCAGCAAAGGTGGTCATAAGAGGAAAGTATATGGCAATCCAGGCCTTCCTAAAGAAGGAGGAAAGATCTCAGATACACAACCTAACCTTACACCTTAAGGAGCTGGAAAAAGAACAGCAAATAAAACCCAAAACCAGCAGAAGACAGGAAATAATAAAGATTAGAGCAGGAATTAATGCTATCGAAACCAAAAAAACCAGTCTAACAATGAAACCAGAAGCTGATTCTTTGAAAGAATTAACAAAATTGATAAACCACTAGCCAGTTTGATCAAGAAGAAAAAGGAAAGGACCCAAATAAAATCAAGAATGAAAGAGGAGAGATCACAACCAATACAACAGAAATAAAAACAATAATAAGAGAATATTATGAGCAATTATATGCCAATAAAATGGGTAATCTGGAAGAAATGAAAAAATTCCTAGAAACATATACACTACCAAAACTGAAACAGGAAGAAATAGGAAATTTGAACAGACCCATAACCAGTGAGGAAATCGAATTAGTAATCAAAAACCTGCCAAAAAACAAGAGTCCAGGGCCAGATGGCTTTCCAGGGGAATTCTACCAAACATTTAAGAAAGAGTTAACACCTATTCTCTTGAAACTGTTCCAAAAAATAGAAATGGAAGGAAAACTTCCAAACTCTTTCTATGAAGCTAGCATTACCTTGATTCCAAAACCAGACAGAGACCACGCTAAAAGGAGGACTGTAGACCAATTTCCCTGATGAATATGGATGCAGAAATTCTCAACAAGATATTAGCCAACTGGATCCAACAATACATTAAAAAAGTTATTCACTGTGACCAAGTGAGATTTATACCTGGGATGCAGGGCTGGTTCAATATCCACAAAACAATTAATGTGATTCATCATATCAATAAAAGAAAGGACAAGAACCGTATGATCCTCTCAATAGATGCAGAGAAAGCATTTGACAAAATACAGCATCCTTTATTGATAAAAACCCTCAAGAAAGTAGGGATAGAAGGAGCATACCTCGAGATCATAAAAGCCATATATGAACGACCCAACACTAATATCATCCTCAATGGGGAAAAACTGAGAGCTTTCCCCCTAAGGTCAGGAACAAGACAGGGATGTCCACTCTCGCCACTGTTACTCAACATAGTATTGGAAGTCTTAGCCTCTGCAGTCAGACAACACAAAGAAATAAAAGGCATCCAAATCGGCCAGGAGGAGGTCAAACTTTCACTCTTCACAGATGACATGATACTCTATATGGAAAATCCAAAAGATTCCACCAAAAAGCTGCTAGAATTGATTCATGAATTCAGCAAAGTTGCAGGATATAAAATCAATGCACAGAAATTGGTTGCATTCCTATACACCAACAATGAAGCGACAGAGAAATCAAGGAATCGATCCCATTTACAGTTGCACAAAAAACCATAAAATACCTAGGAATAAATCTAACCAAAGAGGTGAAAAATCTATACACTGGAAACTATAGAAAGCTTCTGAAAGAAATTGAAGAAAACACATACAAAAAAAGGAAAAAGATTCCATGCTCCTGGATAGGAAGAACAAATATTGTTAAAATGTCAATACCACTCAAAGCAATCTACATATTCAATGCAATCCCTATCAAAGTAACACCAGCATTCTTCACAGAGCTAGAACAAATAATCCTAAAATTTGTATGGAACCAGAAAAGACCCCGGATAGCCAAAGCAATCTTGAAAAAGAAAACCAAAGCAGGAGGCATTACAATCCCAGACTTCAAGCTATACTACAAAGCTGTAATCATCAAGACAGTATGGTACTGCCACAAGAACAGACACTCAGATCAATGGAACGGAATAGAGAACCCAGAAATGGACCCACAAACGTATGGCCAACTAATCTTTGACAAAGCAGGAAAGAATATCCAATGGAATAAAGACAGTCTCTTCAGCAAGTGGTGCTGGGAAAACTGGACAGCAACATGCAGAAGAACCTAGACCCGCTTTCTTACACCATACACAAAAATAAACTCAAAATGGATGAAAGACCTCAATGTAAGACAGGAAGCCATCAAAATCCTCAAGGAGAAAGCAGGCAAAAACCTCTTTGATCTTGCCCACAGCAACTTCTTACTCAACACGTCTCCAGAGGCAAGGGAAACAAAAGCAAAAATGAACTGGGACCTCATCAAAATAAAAAGCTTCTGCACAGTGAAGGAAACAATCAGCAAAACTAAGAGGCAACCGACAGAATGGGAGAAGATATTTGCAAATGACATATCAGATAAAGGGTTAGTATCCAAAATCTATAAAGAACTTATCAAACTTAACACCCAAAAAACAAATAATCCAGTGAAGAAATGGGCAAAAGACATGAATAGACACTTCTCCAAGGAAGACATCCAGATGGCCAACCGACACATGAAAAAATGCTCAACATCACTCATCATCAGGGAAACATAAATCAAAACCACAATGAGATACCACCTTACACCTGTCAGAATGGCTAACATTAACAGCTCAGGCAACAACAGATGTTGTCGAGGATGTGGAGAAAGAGGATCTCTTTTGCATTGTTGGTGGCAATGCAAGCTGGTGCAGCCACTCTGGAAAACAGTATGGAGGTTCCTCAAAAAGCTAAAAATAGAACTACCCTATGACCCAGCAATTGCACTACTAGGCATTTATCCACGGGATACAGGTGTGCTGTTTTGAAAAGACACATGCACTCCCACATTTATAGCAGCACTATCAGCAATAGGCAAAGTATGGAAAGAGCCCAAATGTCCATCGATGGATGAATATAAAGAAGATGTGGGATATATATACAATGGAGTATTACTCGGCAGTCAAAAAGAATGACATCTTGCCATTTGCAACTACATGGATGGAACTGGAGGGTATTATGCTAAGTGAAATTAGTCAGAGAAAGACAAAAATCCTATGACTTCACTCGTATGAGGACTTTAAGAGACAAAACAGATGAACATAAGGGAAGGGAAACAAAAATAATATAAAAATGGGGAGGGGGACAAAACAGAAGAGACTCATAAGTATGGGGAACAAACAGAGGGTTACTGGAAGAGTTGTGGGAGGGGGGATGGGCTAAATGGGGAAGGAGCATTAAGGAGTCTGCTCCTGAAATCACTGTTGCACTATATGCTAACTAACTTGGATGTAAATTTAAAAATAATTTAAAAAAATAGGAAAGGACTTCATTTTAATGGGAAGGCAGTGTGTGAAACTAAAGTGACTTGGCCTTTGGTGCTAGGTAGACCTTCTCTGACCCTCAGTTTCCTTATCTGTAAAATGGGGTTATGTGACTGTTGTGACGATAGGAAGAATGTATGCACCAGATCTTGCAGAGTGCCTGGCAATTAGTAGCTACTCAATATCTGCGGCTATTTTTAATAATAACATTGAATATATTAATAAAATGAGCTTAACTGGAAAGGAATCTCAGCGTTTGCATCTCTGGGGTTTGGCTAGCAGCTTTATGTTTGGTCCTGCTTTGTTTTGCATGCAGTCTCTGTAAATAATTTCAATCAGATGTTTTTCCTTTCTATTTTGCAGTTACTTTCATGTCCCATCATGAGTCACTGATAGGCCTCAGGTTGAAGAAGTGCTCAGGGGAAAAGATGTCTCTTTTCAAGTTATTTTATTCAGTGGTCATTGAAATCCTTTAAAAACACACACTTTTTACTGGAGTTCATTGTTCCCTTGATGTGCCAGGCCTTTTCTTCACATGTTCCTGAAGTCAGTGTGCCTCCTTCTTTATTGTGGTTTGACCTGTTATTCCCTATCATTCATGGTCTACCTCAAATCCTCTCCTCCTAGAAAAAAACCTTCTCCATCTACCTTAGCCTACTGTGATTCCATTTGGCTTTTTATTATTGAATTTTTTTATGATGTTTTATCTCTGATGGCTCTAAAGACAAGGCCTACAACTTCCCTATTCTGGATTGTTTTTCATCTTGTGAGTTGTAGCTAGGTGGAACGTGAAATAATTCTAGTGTGCTGTGGTCATTTAAAAAAATGAAATAGAGGCACCTGGGTGGCTCAGTCAGTTGGCGTCTGACTCCGGCTCAGGTCATGATCTCTCAGTTTGTGAGTTTGAGCCCCACATCAGGCTCTGTGCTGACAGCTCAGAGCCTGGAGCCTGCTTCGGATTCTGTGTCTCCCTCTCTCTCTGCCCCTCCCTGACTCACGCCTCTGTCTCTCTGTCTCTTTCGCTCTCAAAAGCAAATAAACATTAAAAATGTTTTTAAAAATGAAATAGAGTAGAAATATCAGAATGTATACCATGTAGGGGTACCTGGGTGGCTCAATTGGTTAAGCATCTGACTGTGGCTTAGGTCATGACCTCACGGTTCTTGAGTTCAAGCCCCGCATCAGGCTCTCTGCCATCAGCACAGAGCCTGCTTCAGATCCTCTGTCCCCCTCACTCTCTACCCCTCCTCAACTAGAGCACATGTATGCATGCTCTTTCTCTCTCTCTCTCTCAAAAATAGGAGCACCTGAGTGGCTTGGTTGGTTAAGTGTCTGACTTCAGCTCAGGTCATGATCGCATGGTTCGTGAGTTCAAGCCCTGCATTGGGCTCTCTGCTGTCAACGCAGAGCCTGCTTCAGATTCTGTGTCTCCCTCTCTATCTGCTCCTCCCCCGTGCTCCCTCTCTCAAAAATAAACATTTAAAAATAAATTAATTAATTACTTAAAACATGAAAAAACATGTGTGCCATGTAATAAAGGGAAATATATATTACCGGAAGCTTCCATTTCATACATATGTGTATATATGGTAGTAGGTCAAGATGTCACATTCTTCTTTTTTTTTTTTTTTTTATGTTTATTTATTTTTGAGAGAGGTGGTAGTGGGGGGTGGGGTGCACACATGAGCTGGGGAGGGACAGAGGCGAGAATCCCAAGCAGGCTCTGAATTGTCATTGCAGAGCCAAGATAGGGGGTTTGAACTCATGAACGATGAGATCAGGACCTGAGCGGAAATCAAGAGTCAGATGTTCAACTAACTGAGCCACCCAGGTCCCCCCCCTCAAGATGTCTCATTCTTACTGCATGTCTCCATCAAAAAGTTTGAAAATGTTAGTTTAACCCATACCTGAAGCCTATGTTTAGTCTTTGGAGTTTTGGCGCCCCCTTGCACAAGAGAGGAGCCAAGACTAGATGCTTTGTCGTGCTACAAAGTAGCTACGATAAAAAGTGATCTTAATGTAATCAGCTTTGGTTATCCTTGTGTGTGCTGCTCAGTTGTTACTCATACTGATATTTCACTTAGGGACCCGTTCCCCTTGCCATCCAATATCCCCATATTCTCAAATTACCCCTTTCCTCTTCCCAGCTGGGTACTTACGGAAAACACACTTGTGGATGGTTTTAGTAGTAATGAAAAAGGAGTCTAAGGGTTTGATGAAAGCTGAGTGTTGAAAGTACTGAAGAGTTAAAAAGTAGCCTAAACAAAAATAGTTAAATCCGCTACCAAAAAAAAAAAAAAAAAGGGTTAAGTGTATTTCAAAATCAAAAAGAAGTTATTTTTGGATCATGCATGCTGTTGTTCCCTTCTATTATCTTGGATCATTAGGAACACAAAATAGATCTACAATTGTAATTCCTTGATTCCCTTCCCCTGTTGTGCTGAATACCCTTTTCCCTTTCGATTCTTTTTTCATCTCATCAATCTTAGCCTTACCACCATCTTTTTGCTGCAGTTCTGTGTATCAGACCATATATCCTGCTTTCGGTCTTTTTTCACCCTCATGTGCTATCAGCAGTGATCTTCTATTTGCCAAATATAGTGGCCTTTTTTGAGTTTTTGTTTTTTTTTTTTTTTTTTTTTTTTAATTTAGAGAAGAGGGAGCACGAGCAGGGGAGGGGGCAGGGGGAGAGAGAGAGAGAGAGAATATCTTAAACAGGCTCTGTGCTCAGCATGGAGCCTGATAACGGAGCTCAATCCCACGACCCTGGGATCATGACCTGAACTGAAATCAAGAGTTGGATGCTCAACCGACTAAGCCACCCAGGTGTCTACCCCCTTTTTTCTTTTATTTTTGTTTTAATGTTTATTAATTATTGAGAGAAAGAGAGAGAGCATGAGCATGGAGGGACAGAGAGAGGGGGGAACACAGACTGTGAAGCAAGCTCCAGGCTGTGAGCTGTCAGCACATAGCCCAATGTGGGGCTTGAACTTGCAAACCGAGAGATCATGATCTGAGCCGAAGTTGGATGCTTAACCGATTGAGCCACCCAGGCACCACCCCCCCCCCCCCCCCCGCTTTTTTTGGAGTGTTTAGTCACTCTTCTGTTTCATTTGAAACAGCCCATCTTGCCTATACTGAAACTTTCTTCTTCTTTCCACGATCCCCTTTCAGTCTGTCCCCCAACTCTGGTATCCCTTGCTGGCTTCTTTTCTCTTTCCCTAGATGGAGTCTCCGCCTTCTTCTCTGACTCTCAGTCTTCCTAGAAGTGGGCATGTCCCAAGGCTCTGCCATTGACCCTCTAATTTTCTTAGCCTCTGCTTTCTCCTTCAAGAGGCTTATCTACTTTTATGAGCTCTCTGTGACCTTTGTGAACTTGACCCCCAGATCTTTTCCCAGCCCTAGCCCCTAACCTCTAAGGACTAGGCCCATATTGCCAATTCCTGTTCTAATATCCCACTTTAATCTGCTTTCATCAAAAATTATGTGTTGTCTTATACTGAATTCTTCCCATTTGACCCAAACCCCTTAACTAAGCTGATTGATAATACTTATTGTCATAAAGAAGTTTGTGCCTTTTCACCTAATATTCCCATTCTTGCAAATTTATCCTAAGGAAAAAAGTTTGAAGAAAAAAAACTATAGTCTGGAGACGGATTTTTTTGGATTTGCAGTCTACCCCTTCCACTTACTGACTGTGTGATCCTAGGCAAATTGTTAACTTTTCTGTGCCTTGGTTTTCTGATCTGTAAAATATATATAGTACCTAATTTATAGGTTGTTGTATGAATTAAGTGAGTTATTATGTAAAGTACTTATAACCATACCGATACATTGTAAACACTGTATTAATATTAGCACTTACAGCGGGGCTCACATTAACTTTATTTATAATAGTTAAAAACTGGGAACAATCTAGAAGGAATGTTTACATAAAATTTACTAGATCAACCTGGTAGAGTATTATGTAACGAAGACCATAATTATGAAGAGTATGATAACATGGAAAATGTTTATGATATACTTAAAGATAGTATTTTTATGGGGCACCTTGGCTGGCTCAGTCGGTGGAGCATGCAACTCGTGATCTCAGGGTTGTGAATTCAAGTGCCACGTTGGGCATGGAGCCTACTCAAAAAAGAAAAAAAATTAGTTTTGGATAGTGAGATTAGGGAATTATGGCTTTTCCCACTTATTGTTATAATGTTTATGTGTAAATAAAAAATCCCAGAAAAGGAGAAACTTTCTTCATCTAAATTTGCTTTCAGTATTACCATGACTCTCCCATGTGTGATATTTGAGTCATTCTTGACTTTAACCCCTTGCTGCACAGCCAGTCACTAACTCATAAAATTTATTAAACTCATGTCTTTGCGTTCCCATTACTGATACAATGTCCTCCTAACCTTTAACCTAGAATATTATAATACTCTTTTTGACTTGTTTCTTTTTTCCATCCCATCTTGTACACCGTGGCAGACTACGTTTTCTTCTAAATTATCATTTTGTACCCCCATCAATGTTTCTTGCTCAGACATTTTTGTTGCTCTGTGTTCTTCAGAAGTTGAATCCCAAACTGATTAGCTTGGCATTTATCTTTGACCACTTGAGTTCTTACTGATTATACCTGCCTCTGAACTCCTATAGTATTAATTGATTATAGCAGTTATTTATAATGAGTTGTGACTTGTGTGTCTGTATCCTTTATCTGTAAGTAGATGGTAAGCCGTTTGAGCTCAGGGATGAGTTTTTACTTCTGTGTTCTCAGCACATAGCAAGTCCTTTCAGTATGTGTTTTTTGAGAATAGCTTACTGAATAGAATCAGTAAGCTTAGCAAAGAGAGCCTGTAATAAAGTAGTTTTCAGGTTCTCAAAGATTTTAAGCCTCATTACAGTATAAAGGAAAATGATTATCATAGTTGGGTGGGGGGAAGCTATGTACTCCATATAGATGAATAGTTTTAACATAAAACAATCTCTTTGGGGTTCATTCTGGGCCTAAAGTTATTTATTCCGCTTTTAGATTCTCCAGGGAACCAAAATTCTCAATTGCAGTTCTCTCTGAAATTACCTTACAAGGTAAATGACACACAGTTTCCAGGTTTGTCAGAGGAAAGAAGGAAAATTCAAACTTGGCCTATGGTATTCATGAGGGATTTAAATTAGCAAAGAACAAATGTATTCATTTAAGGAAGACCTTATTTTATAGTAATTTTTTTGGTTAGAAATCTTGAGGGGGACTAGTTTTGCTTTTAATGGGAATTAAAGCCAAATTATTCAGGGTTAATGTGAAATTTCAAGTCCTTATTTATTTCCTTAGCGCCAGCAGAAACTTCAGAAAGAACGCCTCATGAATGACTTCTCTGCAGCCTTAAATAATTTCCAGGCTGTGCAGAGAAGGGTGTCTGAAAAAGAAAAGGAGAGTATTGCCAGAGCAAGAGCTGGATCTCGTCTCTCGGTAAGTTTATTCCCAAAAGAAGACCTCTGCAATTTCATGATGGTCTTTTCCATGTTGTTGGGTTTTTTTTTCCTCCTGACTCTGACCATTTTGACCATTAGCTTTTATTATCCCCATTCCCCCCCACACACACCTCAATGATAATAAACAGAGACATTAGCTGCTATGAAAATGCCAGATTGGTACAACCTATATACAAAATATGTATGCAGGGTGCCTGGCTGGCTCAGTCAGTAGAGCATGTGACTCTCAATCTCAGGGTCATAAGTTCAAGCCCCACGTTGGGTGAAGAGCCTACTTAAAATAAAAACTAAAATAAAATATGTATGCGTATGGTCAAAGACCAGAAAGGAATATGCACAAAGTTTTGAAAAAGTGACAGGTAGAATTGCATGCAATTTCTTTGTTATTATATTTGTCTTAAAGACTTAAAAAAAGAAAAAAATGAATCTATTTTCTAGAATACAGCAGGCGAGGTTATTTGGACTAGACCTCTCTTTGAAATGAACTAATACGAAATTTTATCAGAAGTATAAAAGAGTCATGAAAATATTAAGGTCAAAATCTAAGAGAAGGTGAGATCCATAGAGAGAAGTAAGCTGAGCACTGAAACTGCTTTTGCATGGAGTACATTTACGGACGACAAACTTGAACTTCAATTTTGATGTTTTTATGGCCTGAGGGGGAACAAAAGTCAAAACCCAGAGTACACACAAGGTGGGGAATCTAAAAGAAGGTGCTGCTCCAATTAAACTGGACCCTAAAAGGCCATATTCTTTTCGGGATGGGTATGCCAAAAGTAAGTCCTTCTTTCCCACAAAAAGATTGCATTAGCACTGAGCTGAGCAGGTGGTGGAGGACAGCAGGGGAGAGGGGACATTCAGACAATAAGTTGTAGCACAAAGGAACCTTGAAGCAAGTTTACTGCCCAAATTCATACTACATGAATGGCCCCAAAGCCTCAAGCTTCAAGTAGTTCTGCAATGGTAGAGTACGTAGGTGCCAGGCAGAAGCGAGTACACATCCTTTCTTGTTAGATAAGCCTAGCCCTGAAAGAATACCCTCAAACAATTTTTGTAGCATAATGATCAGCACTGGGTTAAAAATAACCAAGTACACAAAGAAGTAACTCTGAACAAGAACTAGTAGGAACAACAGTGAGGTGAAATAGACCTACAGAGACTTCATATATTAGAATTAGAAGATAACTGTAACTTACTGGGTTTAAAGAAATAAAAGAAAAAATTTTTAAGTCATTATTTTATTTTTTTTCTAATGTTTTTCTTTTTGAGAGAGAGACAGAGCACGAGTGTGGGAGGGGCAGAGAGAGAGGGAGACACAGATTCCGAAGCAGGTTCCAGGCTCTGAGCTGTCAACACAGAACCCAATGGCAGGGCTCGAACCCACAAACCGTGAGATCATGACCTGAGCCCAAGTCGGACACTTAACTGACTAAGACACCCAGGCGCCCCAAAGTAAAAGAATTTTGAAAACATCTACAGGAAGCAGGAAACTATACAAAACTTTGGCAAAGAGTCAGAATATTTTCTAGAATTGAAAAATATGGAAACTAAAAACTTGATTGATGATTTAACTAGAAAATAGAAGATATTTCCTATCTTTTTTTTTTTTTTTAATTTTTTTTTTAACGTTTATTCACATTTTGAGAGACAGAGTATGAGCAGGGCAGTGGGAGAGAGGGAGGGAGACACAGAATCCGAAGCAGGCTCCAGGCTCTGAGCTGTCAGCACAGCACAGATGCGGGGCTTGAACTCATGAACTGTGATCGTGACCTGAGCCGAAGTTGGACTCTCTACCAATTGAGTTACCCAGGTGCCCTGATATTTTCTATCTTACGATATTATGTATCAGCATGTAGGACGGGGTTAAGAAGTTAAATAGGAAGAAAGATTATGAGAAATGAGAATGAAGTGAAGGATCTAACCTAGTTTTAATTGGAGTTTCAGAATAAGAGCGGAGCAAACTTAGAACAGAGGTGATATTTGAAGAGATAATGGCTGGTGATATTTTAGAACTTATGAGAGGCACTAATCTTCAGTTTCAAAAAGGCAAACAAATCTCAAAACGAATAAATAAAAGACTTGCATGTAGATACATCAGAGAGAAACTTCAGAACTCCGAAGAAAAAGGAAAATTGTAAAAATAGCCAGGGAAACTATAGAATACCTTCAAAGATGCAGTAGTTGGATTGGCAGTTGATTTCTCAATATCAACAGTGGAAGCCAGTCAAGGACTGTCTTTAATGTCCTAAAGGACAATAACTGCCTACGTAGGATTCTAAACCCAGTGAAAATACATATCCAGAATGAGGGCTAATTAAAGACATTTTCAGTCAAAAGTGAGTTTACTCTCAGCACACCTTACTTAACATTCTAAAAAATGTACTTTAGGGAGAAGGACGGTGAGCTCAGATGGAAAGTCTGAAAAGCAGAAAGGAATGAAGAGCAAAGAAAGTGGTAAATATGTGAAAAGACAAACCACAAACAGAGAGAAGATATTACTATATGTATACCTGACAAAGGATTAGTAGTAACCAGAATATAGAAAGAATTCCCATGAATCAATATGAAAAAGATACAACCCAATAGAGCAGTGGTTTCTCAGACTTTTTGATCTCAGGACCCTATATTACACTTAAAATTATTAGGGACGCCAGAGAGCTTTTATTTGTATGAATGGTATCTACTGATAAATACTAGAAATTAAAACTGTGAAGTTTTAAAAATGTTTATTCATTTACAAATAATAAACCCATTACATATTAACATAAATATAAATTAGATTTTCATTAAAAATAACTGCTTTTGGATGTACTCTGGTACATCCAAATGTGTTGGTCTGTTTTGTATTTTGATTGGATCTTTTATCCACATATGATTTTTATATCATGTATTTATCATTTGGAAGATATTGATTCCCCAAGTTATGCAGGTCTTCCAAATGTTGATATACTTCAGTATACAATATCAAAAGGTAATATAGTTATCTTCAGTTTTATCAGAAAAATCTTTAAGAGACTTTGAGAGAGTTGTGAAACTCTTAAGTTCACAAGTGGTAGATACAAATTTTCCAGCATTCTGGTTTTTTTATTTGAAAGCTAGATTTTTTTCAAGTTTATTATTTATTTTGAGAGAGAGAGAGAGCGAGCGAGCATAAGTTGGGTAGGGCCAGAGAGAGGGAGAAAGAATTCCAAGCAGGCTCCTCCGCGCTATCAGCTCAGAGCCCGATCAGGGGCTGGAACTCACAAACTATGAGATCGTGACCTGAGCTGCGATCAAGAGTTGGATGCTTAACTGACTGAGCCACCCAGGTGCCCCTGGAAGCTAGATTTTTTATCACTGGCAACACACACTGTCCGTTGTTGTCCTTGAGGTGACAAGCTTACATTGTTTATCTTCAAGAACTTATCTGCCAGGGGCGCCTGGATGGCTCAGTTGGTTCAGCATCCAACTTCAGGTCAGGTCATGATCTCACAGTCTGGGAGTTCAAGCCCCGCATCGGGCTCTGTGCTGACAGCTCGGAGCCTGGAGCCTGCTTCGGATTCTGTGTCTCCCTTTCTCTAACCCTCCCCGCTCATGCTCTGTCTCTCTCTGTCTCAAAAGTAAATAAACATAAAAAAAGAAAAAAAGAACTTATCTGCCAAATACCCATGTGAATAACCATAGGTTGTTATACATATATCACACATACAGAAGTTTGTAATTATATATATAGACAAATTTTATTAAAAGTTTACACATTTTTTAAAGTTTGTAACAGTTTTATATATAAATTATATTAAATATGTAAAATGATGTCCCCTAAAAGGAAGTAGCTAGTTCAGCCAGCAGCTCAATTACACATGTGCTTTTCCTGGAGACAAGCATTGGATTTCTGTACAGCACAGAAGTGCTTTGTGTGTACTTCAGGTCTCATACGGAATGTTTTAAAGACCTGTATTGAGGTCTTGAGATATACTTAGTTTATAATTTTAATGGCTTCATTAAGGACGAACTGGCTTTTTTGTGTATAGTGATGAAGAATACAATAACAGTAGTGCAGTTTGGTGCCACTGCCTTGCATTCGCATTAAAATGCCAGCAGTTTTATCCACCATTGTTTTTGTTCCATGAGTGTAAACATCAACACAGTGAAAATGGCAAATAACATCTTAGTATTATTTTAAATAATGGTCAAATGGAGAGGTACTCAACTTCTTCAGTAGTTATGAAACTGCAAATTAAAACCACAATGAGGTACTATTTCATGTCCAAAAGTAGGGCAAAAATTTTAAGTTCTGTGAACACTGAGGGTAGTTGTTATAGATACGATACAACAGGAACATTCCTACCTGGCCAGTTATAGTCTGAAGTGAAGCAACCCCTGGAAAACACTTTGCCTGTAACTTCAGAACACATCAGTTCTATCCTAGAGAAAACTGTAAATTTGTATATCAGGATATATGTATTAGAATGTTCACAGCAGCATTTTTTGTAGCAGTCAAAAATTGGAAACCTCCGAATGTCCATCTGTTGTAGAACAGATAAATGCATTATGGTGTGTTCACATACTATAATATACAGCTAAGTAAGGAAATGCATGAACCACAGTTACATTCAGCATCAGGAATGGATCTGGCACAATCTGGTTGTGATCCAATCAAAGCATGAAAGAATACAAACAGTGTAACTCCATGTGAAGTTCAAAATCAGGTAAAATGATATTAAATACGGATTCATATCACTGTATTAAAAATACAAGAAAGTGATCACCATAAAGTCAGGGTAGTATTACTTTAAGGGCAAGGGAGGGGGTTTGTAATTGGAGAAGGGCACATAGGTAGGCTTGAGGACACTAGCAATGTTTTTGTTTCTTTCTTGATCTGGGGAAAGAATAAAAATTAAAACAACCAAAAAAACCTCACAGTGTTCCTCTGGATGGGTTGAATTTTGAAATTTTCTCCATTTTGTTTGCTCTTTTAATTATTGCTATTATAAAAAGGCAATTTTTCTAATTGGAATAGATTGCTCTTTTAAAATCTTTTCTTGTTTTTAATATATGCATTAGACAGATTTTTGAACTGAGTCTGCCACTTTAGTGCCTGATATGCCATAAATGTCCATTTAAAAAAATCTTCACATGTTGTGAAAGTTTGTTTCCTTGCAAGTTTTCAACTCTTTCCCTTATTCTGCCTCCATATAGATTGTAAAATAGTTTATCATGATTACTGTTTACTCCTCTCTCCTACCCATGTTCTCTCTGTCCTGTTCAGTAGGGGTGCCGTTCTGAGCCCAGATATGCTTTTAGCTACTTCACATCCATTTCCTAGTCGAGACAGATTGCCAGAGGCCTGTGTCATCTTACAGATCCTGTTGGAGCCAAGGAATGTTGCTTCTTTATACTGTAGCAAAAGGAAGCATTGTTTTGTGTGTCTGTGACGTGTTTCTGGATAACAGCAGCAATAATGCCATCTGCTTTCTAGGCGGAGGAGAGGCAAAGAGAGGAGCAGCTCGTCTCATTTGATGGGTAAGGAATTATCCATATAGCCTGCTGGCTGGTTGAGATGGGATTCTGTACGTTTTACTTACCTCTAATTTTAAAAAACAATACAGAAAAGAAGGAAAAATAAAGGGAGATGTGGGGTGAGTAACTTATAATCCACCAAATAAAGTTAAAAAGTCAAAACCGTGGGCTTTTCTAAGATCTTTGAATTAGGGAAGGAATAATTTCAAGGTGAATAAAAAAGCCAAAGGAATCCCTGATGTCTTTGTGTTGGGAAGAGAGCTTGGCTCCCTAGGAGTAAGTATTAACACATGAATCTACAGATTAGGATTTTACCTCTTATTCAGATTTAAGTTTTTCAAAGTTCTTGGGTCTCTGTTTACCCATCTCTAAAACGGAAGCAACTCATTCTTTTAGGAGCAGTACAAGAAAAAAAGCAAACAATTTGCACCTGAAAGACATCTTCTTTTTTCACTTCTCCAAACTGAATTAACCAATTGCATAGAAATGTATTTGTGGTATTCAGAACTTAAAATGCTTTATCATAGGTACGTATCTGTCTTTCCTCACTACACTGTGAGCACCTCAAAGGTGTGCCTGGTGGGATCTATTTTATTCAGTTTTGTATCTCTAGCACATGGAGGAAACCCTTTAAATACTGTGGAGATGATGTCTGATTTATGTCGACCATTGGGAAAATGCTTAATACTGGATTTCCAAAGTGTTTTATGTCTAACATAATATGTAGTGTGCCTTTTTTCTAAATATGGTACCTGAAAAGAAGAGTTAAAACATTTCACTAGCTTTTTATTTTAGTTTTCTTTTGAGAGGCATTTAACCCAAAGCATAACCTCAAGGAATTTTCTGAAAACCAGAGGATGTGATTCTGTTAGACAAATTGGAAAAGCACTGACAGATCGCTTAGCCTGCTCTCCTCCACCCATTTAGTACCCGGGAGACCAACACAGCTTGCACTTTGAGAGGGGATGGGCCAGTATGCTTCATTGACTTCAAGTCTCTGTCTGCTTTCCTTGTCTAGTAAGCCCTGGCAAGATTGCAGAACGTGTGCCCCCAGCTGGAAAACAGCAAGGAGTCCCATCCCTTATAATCCTGCTTCATCTCTGTTTTGCCCATGGGAGCTGAGACTTTGTTTTCTTGGTGTTATCAGCTCTTCGCCTCCAGATAGGAAGAACATGGCCCTCAAGGACTTTGTATTGATACCAGAGGCATTTGAGCCCTAGTAGTGTCCTTGGATAGGCTCTGCTGGTAGTCGAGATGTTGTAGGCGTCTCGTGTACACCTTAGAGAGGAGGAATCAACTAATGTGCTTGTCTCCTTGCAGCCATGAGGAGTGGAACCAGATGCAGAGCCAGGAGGATGAGGTGGCCATCACTGAACAGGATCTGGAACTTATTAAAGAGAGAGAAACAGCAATTCGGCAGCTGGAGGTGAGAGCCAGGTTGTGTTGTTTGTTTGACTCCGTGTATCTGCACTCTAACCCACCTGGATTTTCCCTCAGTGATTATGAAAAAGCATGAAATGAGTCCTTATGTGATTTGTATATTATATCTCAGTGTAATCATGGCGAATTTGAACTACTCTTACGACAGTACCGGCTACGGTGCCCAAAAAGACTCAAATTCTTTCTTCAATTACCATATCGTACATGGTGTCCACGAGAACGACAGAACAAGGCATGAAGAACAGAGCAAGGCAAACACATATTTTATTGCTCGTTAATACTTTGCCTCTAGACCTCTATGTCAACTTCTAGATCAGGTAGGAGTCTATGGAGAGAGCCCCTTTGCTTAATCTGAGTACCTCAGAATAAAGGCAGACCAAAAAGTTTGCTTAATTTTTGTGCCTCCCAAAGTCCAGTCCCAGGTTGTGGATATAGTTCAGTGCAGAGAAACAGGAACAGTTTTTGAGGTGGGGGTTGCGGGAAAGGTCTTGAGGCCTTTCTTACCTGATTTTCAGGTTAACCTTAACTTATGTAGTGACCAGCATATTCTTTTTTTTTTTTTATGTTTATTTATTTTTGAGAGAGAGAGAGAGAGCATGAGCACACACAAGTGGGGGAAGGGCAGAGAGAAAGGGAGAACCAGTGTGGGGTTCGAACTCACAAACTGGGAGATCATGACCAGAGCCAAAGTCGGATGCTCAACCAACTGAGCCACCCACAGCAACCCCATGACCAGTATATTCTTAAACTTAAGGAGTTTTCTCCTCCACACAGCTAGAAGACTGCCATCCCTGGGGGCAGTGGGGAGAGGGGGGCTGTAGAGAGGAGAAACTTGGAGTGCCTCTATGACCTTCAGCTGTGGCAGTGGCTCTGAACTCTGTACCTTAGTGTCACTTGGAGATTTTTTTTCCAAATGCTCAGCTGTCCTCCCTTACCCACCAACTATTATTTTCAATTTTGTGAAATTCCTATTTTTTGTATGTTAAAAATGGGCAGATAGCCACAAGAGGCCCTGGGCATGGATTTTTCTTTTTTTTTTTTTTTTTTTTACAAACCTACCAGGTGATTATAATGGACATTCAGGGTAGAGACTCACTGCCCTAGAGACCATTGGTGTTTGTGTTTATTTTTTTTTAGTGTTTATTTATTTTTGAGAGAGAAAGCATGAGCAGGGAAAGGGCAGAGAGAGAGAGAAAAAGAGGATCCGAAGCAGACTCTGGGCTGACAGCGGAGAACCCAATGTGGGGCACGAACTCACAAACTGAGAGATCATGACCTGACCCAAAATTGGACACCCAACCAGGCACTCCTGTGTTTTATATATATATATATATATATATATATATATATTTAAATTATATATATATATTTAAAATAAATATATATATATTTTAAATATATATGTATATTTAATATATATATTTATATATATATTTAAAATAAAAATACATGTGTATATATATATATATTAAATATTTATTTATTTTTGAGAGAGAGACAGAGTATAAGTGGGGGAGGGGCAGAGAGAGAGGAAAACACAGGATCTAAAGCAGGCTCCAGGCTCTGAGCTGTCAGCACAAAGCCTGACATGGGGCTTGAACTCATGAATGGTGAGATTGTGGCCTGAACCGAAGTTGGAAGCTTAAGTGACTGAGCCACACACACACACACGTATATAATTTTTACTAATTTTTATTTGTAATTTTTTTCACTTTTTTATTTTCTTTTTTAATTTTTTTTTAAGTGTCTGTGTTGAGATGGAACAATTCATCCTCAACTGTGATGATTTTATTGTCTTCAAAGATGTCTTATTTTTTCTCTTTTTCACCTACTGCAACTAATCATCAACTTGGTTCTCTGACATTAGAAATACTGTTCTAGCAGAGAGTCGAGTGAGACATGCAGCTAAGGAAAGCAGTGTAAGGTGGTGGATGTCAGGAGCATAGTGGGCACTTGACAGATTCAGCAACATTACGTCCAGATGCCTTAACTGGGGCTGGATTTTCCTCTCCAGTCATTTCCTACATCTACTGTACAAACCCTATTCTTTTTTCTTTTTTTAAGTTTATTTATTTATTTTGAGAGAGAGCGTGCACGCATGCGCGCGCGCACACACACACACGCACGCACACAAGTGGGGGAGGGGCAGAGAGAGAGGGGGAGAGAGAGAATCCCAAGCAGGCTCTGCACCATCAGCGCTGAGCCCAATGCAGGACTCAAACCCTCAAACCGTGAGATTGTGACCTGAGCCGAAGTTGGACACTTAACGGGCTGAACCACCAGGTGCCCCACAAACCCTATTCTAATGGAGAAACAACACAGTGTTGTGTCTCCTCGACTCTCACACTGCACTTCTAACATTTCTGGCCACCAAACGTGGGCTTCATCCACATGAAGCAATTCTGTAACACCAGCTGGGTGTTTTACAATTTAACCCAATTCTGACACTATCTACCTGGAGTTAGCATCAGATCCCACAGGTTAAGGGCTCAGTCCCACAAGACTGCATCCTCTCCACAGCTTGGGAAGCCAGTTGTAAGTCTAGGTTGTTACCTGTGCTTCTGACAGGCTGTCAATTGGAGGTTCTCATGGCCTTGGCTTTGATTAATTTGCTAGAGCAGCTTAGAGCTTAGGAAAACAGTAGGTTACTGCTTTATCATAAAAGGTTACAGCTCAGGAGCAGCCAGATGAAGAGATACACAGGGGAATGGGTGTGGAGCTTCCATGCCATCTCCACGTGCACCACTCTCCCAGGACCTCTGTGCTCACCAACCCAGCAGTGTTCTCAGTCCTGCCGTTTAGTATTTTTGTGGAGGCTTCGTTATGTAGGCATGGTTGATTAAATCATTGGCTATTGGTGGTTGAGTCAACCTCCAGCCCCTCTGATGAGAAGATTGGTTCCCCTGGCAACCAGCCCCCATCCTGAGGGGCTTTCCAAAAGCCTTGTTCTTTTTTTTTTTTTTAATTTTTTTTTTTTTAACGTTTATTTATTTTTGAGACAGACAGAGACAGAGCATGAACGAGGAGAGTCAGAGAGAGAGAGGGAGACACAGAATCCGAAGCAGGCTCCAGGCTCTGAGTTGTCAGCACAGAGCCCGACGCGGGGCTCGAACTCACGGACCGCGAGATCATGACCTGAGCCGAAGTCGGCCGCCTAACCGACTGAGCCACCCAGGCGCCCCCAAAAGCCTTGTTCTTAACATAAGCTCAGGTGTGGTTGAAAGTGGTTTCTTATGAATAATGAGAGATAATTTTATCTCTCTTATCACTCAGGAAATTTCAAGGGTTTTAACAGCTCTGCTCCAGGAACAGGATGAAGACTAAATATATACTTCTTATTATAAATCACAATTGCATACCTGTGTTGTAACCAAACTGGGCTCTTTGCTCTTTAACTCTGTTAACTTTTTGTTTATATGGCTTCTCTTTTGCTTTAAGGTACAACTCAAGTCCTACTTCTTCTGCAAGCCTTTCTCTACACTCCTTACTGTACTATTTACTAATCACTTCCTATATAATGACTTATAAAGAAAAGTACTGATCCCACCCCCTTCCATCCCACCCCAGTAGCTAGTCAGTCTTTCTGTATCTACAGCAACTAGCAGACTGTGCCAACTACAGTAGACTCTTAGCAAGTAATTGAGGTTTTGAGGTGCTGGTAAGAACTAGTCTTGCTAAGCTATGATTAGGAAGTCATGGCTTTCAAGGCATTGTTTTTTATCGTGCCATTCCGAGAAGCAGTATATTGCAATTGAAAGAGCCTGGACTTGGGGCACCTGGATGGCTCAGTCAGGTAGGCGTCCGACTCTTGATCTCAGCTTAGGTCTTGATCTCAGAGTCATGAGTTCGAGCCTCGTGATAGGCTCCATGCTGGGCTCCCCGGAGCCTACTTATAAGGAAAAAAAAAAAAAGAGCGTAGGCTGTAGAGATATTCTGGCCCCAACACTTAGTTTCCTCACTGACCAGCTTTGTGACCAGTTATATAACCTCTCTGAGCCTTATTATCCTCAGAGATACTTGACTTCATACAGTTACTGAATAGTTAATGTAAATATCATAGAGGCATAGTAACATAATAAAAATATCATGAACTTTTCGTTCTCAGCTCTGCCACTAGCTATCTTTGAGACCTCGGGACAAGTCATAAACCTCTCTGAGCCCCAGTTTTCTGTACAATGGGGATAATATATGTTTCATTTTGTTGTCATGGGTACCAACTAAGTAATGATTAATAATAGCTAACACTTATGAAATGCTTATCACACAGTTCTGAGAACTTTATATCAATTTATTTAGTACTTCTGTGCGTTAGTATGAGATGGGTACCGTCATTATCCACATTTTAGAGAGACTGGCCCAAGATGGTACAAGACTGTGGAGGATTAACTTCACACAGCAAGACTGTGGGTCCTCTCTAGCTGACATTCAGACTCTAAGAGTCTGTGCTGAATTATCTACCAGGTATAGTTCTTGGCACATAGTAGGCATTTAGTAAATGTTAATTAACATTATTTTCATTTTCAGTTTGTGGAGAAAGCATGATTTATGAGCCTTAGAAACACGTGTTATGTTTATAGCCAAAATTTTAGCTAAGTAGAGGAACTGAATTGTCTAACATGTTGCCTAATATTAATTATTTTTTGTGTTCCTTAGGCTGACATTTTGGATGTCAATCAGATATTTAAAGATTTGGCCATGATGATCCATGATCAGGGTGATCTAATTGGTATGTATCATTGATTCCTTTACCATAAGGTGAGTTAATAGTAGTATTTGTGTATGAGGAAGTCAGTAAGATGTGTCTTAGGAATTTAGGAATGCCATTTTAAAATTATTAAATTTGGGGCACCTGGGTGGCTCAGTCGGTTGGGCATCCGACTTCAGCTCAGGTCATGATCTCATGGTTCACGAGTTTGAGCTCCTCATTGGGCTCTGTGCTGACAGCTCAGAGCCTGGAGCCTGCTTCAGATTCTGTGTCTCCCTCTCTTTCTCTGCCCCTCCCCTGCTCGCACTCTGTCTCTGTCTCTCAAAAATGAATAAATGTTTAAAAATTTTTTTTCAATAAGTAAAAATTAAAATTATTAAATTCATTTTCTTAGCCCTTCTCTTATAGTGTCAAATGTAGATGCAAAAGTGAGACCCCCGTGAGTACTCAGCTCAACTTGCCGGAGCCTCTTTTTATTTTTATTTATTTATTTATTTTTTAATGTTTATTTATTTTTGAGCGAGAGAGAGACAGAATGTGATCAGGAGAGGAGCAGAGAGAGAAGGAGACACAGAATCCGAAACAGGCTCCAGGCTCTGAGCTGTCAGCACAGAGCCCGACTCGGGGCTCGAACTCACAAACCGTGAGATCATGACCTGAGCCAAAGCCGGACGCTCAACCGACTGAGCCACCCAGACGCCCCTCCATAGCCTCTTTTTAAGTCTTTGGCTGTTTAGGAAAATAGCTGTTGGCTTCCCAGCTTTTATCTCCAGAAACTTGCACAATTTTGGGATTAGTAACTCTTTTTTTAAGCTTTTTTATTTGGAAATAATTTCAAGTTTAGAAAAGTTGCAAAAATAAAAATACTACAGGAACTCTTTTGTAACCTTTACCCGGATTTACCTCTTATTAACGTTCTACCCCATTTGCTTTATATTTGCTCTAAGTCTTTCTCTCTAAATATATATGTGTATACACGATTTTTTCTGAAGCATTTGTGGGTCAGTTGCATACTTCATAACCCTTTACCACAAAAAGAGTTCACTATTTATTTCCAAAGAATAGAGCTATTCTCTTACCCAGTTAGTAACTTTTGATTTCATGGCTGGATAGCTGGATAGATGGTGGTCAAACCAGAACCCACAATATCAGGAGTGTGTTTAATTTGCCATCTTGAAACATCGAGTGTGGTAAAAACATCCACTGCCCTTCTTTTTCTTTGCAGACAGCATAGAAGCCAATGTGGAAAGCTCAGAGGTACATGTAGAAAGAGCCACTGATCAGTTACAGCGAGCTGCCTACTATCAGGTAAAAGCAGGTACCAAAGAAAGTCACTGTGCTGCAGATTTATGGGCCATCACGGCTCATTGACACGTTCAGAACAGCTGCAGCCTTTTGCCTGTTAGGCTTGAGCTGGAGGCAAGTGGTCATAATTGCTGTCCCAGTTCCGTTTTTAGTATTTTCCTCCACAGCGAAATCTACAAAAAGACATCAAACCTTGAATAAACTTACACAGGAGCTTCACTGCTACGAGGCTAACCCCATAAGGTAGCATGATACCTAAATCTGGCATAGGGCTTATTTTATATTATGAGCAGCTAAAATTTGTTTCGATTAGTATAGTAATAGGTACAAAGTAGGACTTTGCAGATACTTTATGTTGACTATTGCTACAGAGGATGGACATAAAATCAATTCCAGCTGCTATTTGTGAATCATTAGGGGTTTATCATTTGGGGGTTCTTTTTCTATGAATAAGTAGAAGTTAATTGTTGTACTTTGTATGAAGTGATTCTCTTTTACATATTAGCTGAAACTCCGGATTTGTGACATTTATCTGGATCTTTGTCTCAAACACGCTGAAGGAGCTACTGTTCATTTCCTCTGTTTGGTGCTATATCGCTTTCTAGAAATAGACGGCATTTCAGCCATTTTCCATGTTCCTGGGTTATATTTTACCCAGAAATGTTCTTAAAGAAATCTGTATTTAATAATAGTGTTTCCTTTTAAAAACTGAGTGATGGCAACTTTAGTGTCAAACAGTAAAGGAATTATGAAGTAAATTACACACATCCACTCAATATTATATTGTGTGGGAATTAAATTTTTATGCTAAAATGTTAAGTGAGAAAAACATCATACAGTATGATCCCAATTCTGTCAAATAACGATATGCATCGATAAAAAAGATCATAAGGAAATAGAATCAAAATGTCAGCAGTTTTATCCGTAGGTGATTATTTTCTTTCTGCTTGTCTGTATTTTTTACAACAAACATAAAATTTTATAACAGGCATAAAACGTTTATTAAAATACACATGCACAAGTAACTTATTTTATTACAACTAATGCCTAGCAGCAGAGGTATAAACAATCCCTTTGCAAAAATGTATTAGGAATTAGAACTCGTACTGTTGCCTCCTGCTGCTGATAACTGTCGAGATTTGGGGCATGCCTCTCTCCGTATTCATGCATGGATAGAATTCATTTTGAATTACAAGGAGGCAGATTTATGAAACATCTTGGAGTCTTAGATAAGAAGAATTTTACTTGTTTCACGAGTGTCTCCTTACATATTTTTCTCCTCAGAAAAAATCTCGCAAGAAGATCTGTATCCTGGTGCTTGTCCTGTCGGTGATTATTGTAATCTTGGTACTTATTATCTGGCAAATTTATAAATGAAGTGATTGCCTCAGAGCCGCCTTCTGCTGAGCTGTTTTCAAGGGCACGTGCTTCATGGAGTCTTGCCAGAACAAACTGATCACAAGAAGAGAGCATACACCAGAATGTCCTGTAATAATTTAGTTAGAAAATAACTACTAACTAGTCCTTGGAATTAGTGACCTATGGAGACAGTATTTATCAATTTACGTATACATTTTATTGATTTCTCAAATTCAGAATTAATTTATGTGGATTTTGCTTTCTCTTGTGTTCTGATCACCTTTCATCCCAAGTGTTTACTGAAAATTCCATTCTAGATGTTCTTGTTTTGACAGGTGACACTACAGTCTTGTAATATTGTCATTTTGTGTGTATACTAGATTCACCTTTTTACTAGCAACTGAGATAGAATTTCTTTCTGACACCCAGTGCAGCGGAGTCTGTCAGAAACTATATTATAAGTCAGTACTTTTTATTATTTAACATTTTAATTTGAATTCCCAAGAAGCCTATTCTCTTTCTGGTTTGAAAGATTATGACAGTGTATTTAACTGGAAAGTGAAACACTGCACATTTGATCCAGATTAAAAGTGTCTATATGAGCTGGCCACTTATTGGGGTTCCTGTTACTGGGGCTTAAAGTTTACTTTATTGTTTCCTAATGTCATCCGCAGCAGTTCATCTGTACACACACTAAACCATCTTGTTCACTTTTATAAGAGGTTAATTTAATTAACGTTACTATGCTCTCTGGGGTCCCTCTCCCCATGTCTGTATAGAAAGGGAGAATTAGACAAAGCATGCTTTTGGAAAGCAAATAGGAATTGTTTGGAATGATTTAAACTTTTTGTTGTTGTTCACTTGTGGTTCTACATTCCTGGCGAATGATGAATGTTGCTGTCAAAAGGCTGCCCCTTACCCATGAGGGTTGCTGGCCGTTTGATGGCAGGAAGATTTTTAAAGGCTAGACTGAAGTTGGTTTAAAATTTATTTCCATGAACCTGGTGATACAGAAAAGGTTCATTTTTGTAAATAATACTGGTTTGGAATAGTGATGTTAGATTTACCCTAATTTATGAACAAGAGATTAATCTCCATGCGTAGTTTTAGACAAAAAAAAAAAAAAATGTTTCAATAAAAGATTGCTGTCTTGTAATATAAATGTTGTCCACTTCCCTTTTCCACACAGGTCTAGAGAAGTTAAAGGGAATGTAATTTCTGTAGACTCACACATAAATGTGTTTTGGGCCAATTTCAGTTCATCCTTTAGTGAATTAGAGGATTGGGCTACCCTGGATATATTTATATTCATTTCTTCCACTCCCTTTAATGTTAATCTCCTTTTACCAAACTAATGTGAATAGTAGGGAAACAAGGGCCCAAATGCCTAAGTTTCTTTGTACTCTTGCACTCCTTAATACAAATAAACATTTTAAAAACTTTTGTAGTAAGTTTTTATGAGTTAACGTCCTGATGCGGTAGCTATGAGGTTATGTGCTGTCCTGAGAAACGTCGAGACCCGCAAGAAGCTGGAGATCGGGTGAGGGCTGGTTTGGAGGTGGAATAAGGGCCGCTGCTGCCCATTCCTTGAAAAACAGAATGGAGCTACTGCGGTGTCAGTGGCCCAAGCAGCAGCTTCAGGGCTAATTGCTTGGTTCTACAATCATGGCCCCTTCAGCTCCAGATTAAAGCTGGACTCGGGTGCATCATTTGTAACATTTCAGGCAAGAAAACATTCTTGATTGTGAAAAACAATTTCAGTTTGGGTTAAATGAAGCTATCATAGTTCTGTTCTATAATACTATGTAATCTAGTGGTCGTGGTACCTAGTGGTCATGGGTAGCAAATATGACCTTGGCTAGAATTCAAATGGCCTGGAGTTTGTGGTAGTTGCCAAGAGGTTGTGGTAGGTGGTCTTAATAAACGTGTTCACAGAATCCTTATCTGTGCCTTGTTTGTCTTTGGGGAGGGGGGGGGTGGGGAAGGGGGCATCATGGTCTAGGATGGTGGTTCTTAACCATGGCTTCCCATCAGAAACTAAAAAATACTGATACCTAGGTGCCCCTGCCACAAGATTCTAATTCAGTTAGCTTGGAGTATATATAGCCTGGGCATTTAAAAGCTCTAGATAATTCTCATGTGTAACCATGGTTGAGAACCATTAGTTTGGAGGTCAAAAACTAGACGAGTGGGGTGCCTGGGTGGCTCAGTCGGTTAAGTGTCCGACTCTTGATTCCTGCTCAGGTCGTGATCTCACAGTTCATGGGTTTGAGCCCCATGTCAGGCTCTGCACTGGTAGGGCAGAGCCTGCTTGGGATCTTCTCTCTTTCTCTGCTCCTCCCTTGCGCGCGCGCTCTCTCTCTCTCTCTCTCTCTCTCTCTCTCTCTCTCTCAAAATAAATAAACTTAAAAAACAAACGGGGGCACCTGGGTGGCTCAGTCAGTTAAGCCTCTGACTTCGGCTCAGGTCATGATCTCACAGTTTGTGAGTTTGAGCCCCACATCGAGCTCTGCACTGACAGCTCGGAGCCTGGAGCCTGCTTCCGATTCTGTGTCTCCCTCTCTGCTCCTCCCCTGCACGTGCTCTGTCTCTCTCTCTCTCTCTCTCTCTCTCTCTCTCTCTCTCTCTCAAAAACAAACATTAAAAACAAACAAACAAAAACCCTTAGACCGGAGTACAGAAAAACTGAAGAATCTTGGCTCTGCCATTAAATCGCTGTAGTTATTTGGACAAGTCTTTTAACGTATGAGCCCCAAGTTTTCTCAGTATCTCTCTTCCAGCTGTAAAATTTTCTGATTATAAGGATCACAGGGGTTTGGCCTGAACATAACAAATTGTTTGCCTCTGTATTATTTTCATTTTCTCTTCCCCTTTCTCCTTCCTTTATGGAATGTTATAGAAACACTAAGCAGAACTACCATTCTCTCAAGTGAATTAAAACTGTAGTACTGTATAGGATAAAGTAGAAACGTCATTCTGGGCCCTTCATCTGGGAATGCTCCAGAACAAGAACTTGGTAGCAGCTAGACTCCTGCTTTCAGAGAATGTTTTGTCCTGTCTTGTTTTGCTAAAGGGTGGTGATACACTGCCTTCTACCATTGGACAAAAATATCAAATTGGAATTACCATTGCATCAGTGCAAAGTAAAACACCCTAAGTGTCCTCCATTCGTTTTTTAAATTGAAGCATAATTGACCTACAATATTCTAAGTTTCAGGTATATAACATAGTGATTTGATATCTATATACATTATGAAATGGTCACCACAAAGGTACCGTTACCACCTGTCACCAAAGTTTTTTTTTAATGTTTAGAGAGTGTGTGTGTGTGAGAGAGAGAGAGAGAGAGAGAGAGAGAGGGAGACAGAGGATCTGAAGCAGGCACTGTGCTGACAGCAGAGGGCCTGATGGGGGGCTTGAACTCACGAAGTAGAGATCATGACCTAAGCCAAAGTTGGACACTTAACCGTCTGAGCCACCCTGGTGACCCAAACAAAGTTTTTACATTATCAACAATATTATCTGTGCTATGTATTATATCCCCATGATTTATTTTATAACTGGCAGTTTGTACCTCTTAATCCCCTTCACCTATTATGCCTACCCACAACCCCTCCCCACTCTGGTAACCTGCAGTTTGTTTCCTGTATATAGGAGTCTGTTTCTATTTTGTTTTCTTTGTTCATTTTTTTTTGTTTTCTAGATTCCATATAAGTGAAATCATATAGTATTTATCTTTCTCTGACTTATTTAATTTAGCATAATACCCTCCACATCTGTGTTGTTGCAAATAGCAAGCTTTCATGTTTTGTGTGTGGCTGAGTAATATTCGTGTGTGTGTGTGTGTGTGTGTGTGTGTGTGTGTGTGTGTTCGTGTGTGTGTACACATACCCCATCTTGATTCATTTATCAATGGACACTTGGGTTGCTTCCATATCTTGGCCATTGTAAATAATGTGATTAACATAGGGGTACATATGTGTTTTTGAATTAGTGTTTTCATTTTCTTCAGATAAATACCTAGAAGTGAAATTGCTGGATCATATGGTAGTTCTATTTTTTTTTCCTATTTTTAATTTTTTTGAGGAACCTCCATACTGTTTTCCATAGAGGCTATACCAATGTATGTCCCCACCAACAGTGCATAAGGGTTCACTTTTCTCCACATTTTCACCAACATTTGCTATTTCTTGTCTTTTGGGGACTAGCCATTCTGACAGGCGTGAGGTGATATCTCATTGTGGTATTGTTTTGTATTTCCCTGATGATTAGTGATGTTGAGCATCTTTTCATGTTGACCAGCTGCATGTGTTCTTAGAAAAATGTCTAGTCATGGGGCACCTGGGTGGCTCAGTCGGTTACGCGTCCGACTTCGACTCAGGTCATGATCTCATGGTCTGTGAGTTCGAGCCCCGCATCAGGCTCTGTGCTGACCGCTTACTCAGAGCCTGGAGCCTGCTTCAGATTCTGTGTCTCCTTCTCTCTCTGCCCCTCCCCCACTCATGCTTTGTCTCACTCTGTTTCTCAAAAATAAATAAATGTAAAAAAAAAATTTTTTTTAAATGTCTAGTCAGGTCCTCTGCCCATTTTTTAATTGAAAAAAATTTATATTGCGTTGCATGAGTTCTTTATATATTTTGGATGTTAACCCCATATTGGATATATCATTAGCAAATATCTTCTCTCATTCAGTAGGTTGCCTTTCATTGTATTGATGATTTCCTTCACTGTATGAAAATTTTTTAGTTTGATATAGTGACATTTGTTTATTTTGCTTTTGTTGTCCTTGCCCGAGGAAACAGGCTAAAGTCAATGTCAAAGAGCTTACTGCCTGTTTTCTTCTAGGAGTTTATGTTTCAAGTCTTACATTTAAGCCTTTAACCCACTTTGAGTTTATTTTAATATATAATAGAGTGGTCTGGTTTTGCCGATACCACTAATTGAAAAGACTGTCTTTTTCTCCATTATATATTCTTGCCTCCTTTGTTATAGACTAATTGACCGTGTAAGAAGTAGTTTTTCTTTGGACTCTCTATTCTGTTACATTGATCCGTGTGTCTATTTTTGTGCCAATACCATACTGTTTTGATTACTATAGCTTTGTGGAGTTTGACATCCAGAAGAATGATACTTCCAGCTTTGTTCTTTTTGTTCTTCTTTTTAAAAACTCCGTTCTTTTTTAGGGGCGCTTGGCTGGCTCAGTTGGTGAAGCATGTGACTCTTGATCTCAGGGTGGTGAATTCGAGTTCCACATTGGGTGTAGAGATTACTAAAAAATAAAATTAAAAGGGGCACCCGGGTGGCTCAGTTGGGTGAGCATTTGACTTCAGCTCAGGTCATGATCTCACGGTTTGGTTCATGAGTTCAAACCCTGCACTGGGCTCACTGCTGTCAGCATGGAGCCCGCTTCAGATCCTCTGTCCCTGCTTGCATTCTCTCTCTCAAAAATAAATAAAACATTTGAAAAAAATAATAAAATCTTTTTAAAAATCTATTCTTTTTTTCCTTCTTATCCAGAGGCTATCTTTAATCATGGGCATGAAGCTTTTGCTTGTGATCACTAAATGCAGACCAAAACCCAACTCAGATTTCAGTCTATCCTGTTTCCTAAGGCTAAGACTCACCTGCTTCTCCCTGATTTTTTTTTTAATTTTTTTTTAACGTTTATTTATTTTTGAGACATAGAGAGACAGAGCATGAGTGGAGGAGGGACAGAGAGAGAGGGAGACACAGAATCGGAAGCAGGCTCCAGGCTCCGAGCCATCAGCCCAGAGCCCAACGCGGGGCTCAAACTCACAGACCGTGAGATCGTGACCTGAGCTGAAGTTGGACGCTTAACCGACTGAGCCACCCAGGCGCCCCTTCTCCCTGCTTTTCTAAGCATGTTAAGGGTATCCCTAGGTTTGACAGGATTTTTCAGTATTGCTTTACAGTGCTATGAGATATGACTACTTTATAGATTCTCCATTTAATCAGGATAGAGTTTGAAAGGTGTTGATACCCAACCTCTGAACCTACTTTTAGGCCAAATGAGTAGTTCATTTTAGTACTTCCCCAAGATGAAATTTGTTTAACAATGTAGCACCTAATTTTTAAGGGATAAACTTGAAATGATAGGATTTTTAATGTTGGACTGTGATTATGGACCAAGTTTTTACCAGTCCACGGAGAAATGAGAAAAATGATGTAGTGGGCTTTTTCAAGTACCATCTTTGAGTCTGAGATGATCTTTCCCACTTTTTAAAAAGGATATTTCAAGATTATAAAAATGAAAAGGTGATGTCACAAGTCTTAATTTTTAAAATCTCCTTAATTGGCAAAATAAAAGTTGACACCTGGCATTATTCCCCGCCCCTGGTCCATGACATCTCTGATGTCTGTGAGACATTCATCTAGACCAGCCCCATCACTTTACAGTTGAAGGAAGTTGGGCCAGGAATGGCAGTCTAATACAGGAATTTAAAAGCTTGAAGAAGTGCTCTACAGGTGCGTGGCCATTTGTGGCATAATGTTTGAGCCCTTACTACTAGTAATTTCCTCTGCTAAATACACATTTTGTATGCTTCTTGTCTGTTTTTTATGGATTCGGAAATGGAGGCATAGTAAGTAACCTGCCCACAGGCACACAGTTTAGGAATGATGGAGCCAGGATTTGATCCAAGCACTCAGGCTTTGAAACCACACCTTGAGACACTCCCCTGTGTCTGTGTATCACTGATACAACTATCCTGCTCACCTCTTTCATGAAGCATTCTCTAAAAATACGGAGTAGTGGCAGTGTCTGCCCAACTTTTCAAGAACATCTTTTCTTCGGTCAGGACCCTGTGAACTTCTCATTCACCACTCTGCTAAATGAAGCCTCCTGTCTGTATTATCTATACACCAACACAATTTTTTTTCAATGTCCCCATTTGATCACTCACAAAGATGTTTTTAAGAAAGTTTTCTGACCTGAATATCCTCCTAATTGTCTTTAGGTTCTATTCTAAGGAGGTCTCAGAGTCTAAGAAATTAATCTTAGTTGAGATACCAAAATCCTAAGGCAGCTGGCCCATCAGTCTTTCCATTTCAGTGACTGCTGCCCTTCAGTTTGCTGATCTATGCTGACATCATTGGCGCCCAAACAAAGAGCATTTTGCCTTATAAGACCTAGGTAAATGTAAGGCGCCATTATATCAGAAGCCAGTGTGATTGTCAGCTGTGCTGGAAACAGGAAACATGGCCAAGGAGTAAAGAATTATATGGGTAAGAATATAGCTTTAGGTTTCTTGGGTGTATAGTCAGCACTAGAAGGGATTAAATAATGGACCACACACAGAAGCTGAGAAATTGAAAGGCAAAGTTGACATAAGATATCAGGTCACTGTTAGCTGGAAATTGCTTCAACACCACCTTATGCCTGAAAAAGGGCATGGAACCTCAAAGGCATGGACAATCTCTGTAGATAAAAGTACCTTGTTCTTTTCTGTTACACTCAAAACACTTCAGAATAATTCCTTCTCAAGAATCATGTACTTGTGCTCAAAGGAGGAGCTGTAGCCTGTTTTCTTGAAATTAAGTTTAGAATTTGTATTTTTCTCATCAGCCTGGTCTTTGGAATCACAAGACCTCTGGAAAGGAGGATATTAACAGGTCATTTGGTAAGTGATGTGATCAAGTTAGCTTGCTGGATGAGCTTACTGTGTTTTTGAAGGCCAGAGGAAAAGGTGATTCTCGTACACCCATAAGAGTTGATAATTTAAAAACCAAAGTTAATATTATGCTGCAGTTAAATTTTGATGCCTGGAGATGTCAAAAGAGCAAACACCAGGCTGATGTTTGGTTTAAAAATCTAAAGGACCAGTAGCAGGAAAAGAAATAACCCCATCATAGAGCTAGCTTGCTGTGCAGTGTCTCTTTTTGGGTGAACAGTAATTTTGCCATTGGTTTCTTTTAAAAAGGCCAGATAATCCTCTCATGTTTTCTACGAAAATGAAAAAATGTTAGGCATCAGTTGTGTGCTAATAAATGTAATTGTGCCAACATCTAAGTGCGAGGGACAGTGGTGATTTAAGAGCACAGCCTTGGGGCGCCTGGGTGGCTCAGTCGGTTAAGCGTCCGACTTCGGCTCAGGTCATGATCTTGAGGTTTGTGGGTTCAAGCCCCGCGTCGGGCTCTGTGCTGACAGCTCAGAGCCTGGAGCCTGCTTCGGATTCTGTGTTTCCTTCTCTCTCTGCCCCTCCCCTGCTCATGCTCTGTCTCTGTCTCAAAAATAAATTAAAAAAAAAAAAATTAAAAAGAGCACAGCCTTTAGCATCATACAGATTTAGGTTGGAAACCCACTCACCACTTGTTCTAGGGTGAGACTGGGTACCTCAACCTCTCTGAACCTCCCCTCAGGGATCATTATACCTATCTCAAGTGTTGTGAGGATTAAATGGATGATCCATATAAAACATATACTTGCCCAGTTAAATAATCGTTCAATAAAGCCATTACAGGCACAGGATCTGCTATTGGTCTCTTTCAGCCTTTACACCTAGGGCAGGCCTGAATCCTAATGCTTCCTTGCACTACCTAATCACTGTGACCAAAAATTTAAAATCCAAAGGGGCCACAGCTTGATTAACCATTTCATTCGTGTACACTTAAGATGTGGACGCCTGCCTTCTAATTGGATCCGCTCCTTGCTGCAGTTTGTCCGGTTTTCATAAACAGATTAGATGATCCCCTAAGGCAGTCTCCCAGAATCTACACAAATCCTCAAGACCCAGGTTTGGATTAGAAAGGGGAAGTAAGTAGGGTGCATGCAGCTCTGTGGAGAAGGGCCAGGAGAAACTGAACACTGCACTCTCTTTTGAGTTCTGCCCTCAAGCTTCACGCTAGATAGGGGTGGAAAGGCTGATGGTGCAAGCCCAGGGCAAGGATAGAGTCCCAAGATTTTAGAGCCCAGAAGCGTTGTCTGGAAGAGGACATTAAGGGAGACCGACACCCCTCCTTATGAGCCCCTTTTCCTCAGGCACTTCCTGGGCAAGGAAAGCCGTACCCTCCCGAGGATCTTCCGGAGAAGGGCGGCAGTCTCAAAACACCGAAAGAGAACTTAAGAAATCAGACCCCAGGCTCCACCACCACTAGAAACGCCCTATGCATGCGTAGGTGTGCGTGCGCGCGCGCGCCAGTGCGTACGCACAGACTGCTGGGATGCTGCCTCTCCCCTCTGGGTCTTCCAGTTTCCCGGCGTGCTTAGGGCCCGCCAAATGGGAGGGGGAGACGCAAGATGGCGGCAGCCGCGAACTCCGGCTCCAGCCTCCCGCTGTTCGACTGCCCGACCTGGTGAGTGGCGGGGCGGCCAGGGCTGAAGTGGCCTGGCCCGGCCTGGCTTGGCCCGGACTGGCAGGGCGGCTCATTTTTCGCAGCAAGCCGGACGGCTCAGAGACCCTGGAACTGATTGAGGGAGAACTGTCCGTCGGGCCGGGCGGCGTGTGGAGGAACCGGGAGCCCGGAGCCCGGGCCCAGAAACTGAGGAAACCCAGACTTGGGGGCTCTGAGGTGCTCGTTTAGGCAGTCCCTTGGGCGATCAGCCGGTTGCCGGGGGCGTTTCGGGGCCTTGGCCCCGAACTTACCCCAACTAGTGACTGAGTGCCTGGTGTTCTTGTGGAGCACCGTACCTGCCCCCCTGCTCTCTGTCCCGAGCGCGCACGAGCCAGCTTCCCGGCCCCAGCCCAAGCTCAGCGCCCAGCATCCCTCTGTCGTTGCTGCATCTCCCGTGCAGTACTTTTCTGCCTCCCGCAGACTGGAAGCGCCCTGAGGGTAGGGACGGCTTTGACCCACCTCAGAGTAGGCATCAGTAATTTTTGGAATGAACCCCTTTCAGCCCTTCTCAAGCTCTTGGGAATAATGGAATAATTTAGGTTAGTCTTTGAGTAGGTTACAAGATGAATAAATATGCATTGCCTTGCAAGGAGACCCATCCGAGTTAGAGCTATTTCTGCTGTAGCTCATCCCAGTTTAGGTGTTATTCATCTCTTTCCCGTTATATTGAGATCCTCAAGGGCAAGGGCTGTCTGATTCACCTTTGTGTTCCCAGCCCCTAGGCCTAAGCCAGGCACACAGTAGGAGTTCAGAAAGCATGTTTTGGATGTAACATTTAACATTTCTTTCCCTGTTTTCCGGACAAAATGGGCTTTTGTTCAGTGCACTGCCCTTTCAGCAACTGCCATAGAAGAGTTGAGGCAGGATTGTGAGATGACTACAGGGGGTGTGTGTGTGTGTGTGTGTACGTGTGTACGTGTGTACGCAAATGTAGGGGCTCTGGCAAGATTGTTCTTTCTTCAAACTTAAAAGGAGCAAAGGCTTGAAGCAAATGTGTGGCTGTTTTCTGGGTCCCTCTGCACTTTGGTAACACCCAGTTGCTTCAGTCTACAAATTGTATGTCCATTTTGGTCCCTTGCTGCATGGGTTTCAGAAGTTGGACCAGGACTGTAAACTTGTAGTTACAAGAGACTATTTGCAATCACCAGCCATTTCCTCAGTCTGGTAAGTACCAGCCACTGTTAGCTGCTTTGACCTATGTGTATCCTCCTTGAATGGTGTTATAGGAGTATAGGTTATAGGAGTATAGGGAACAGTTCCCTTAAACATACCCCTGTAGACAGACCTGTTCAAGGGTAACAAACACCTCTTGTATTTATTGGCACCTGGTTTTACGGACATGCTTTTGGATTGCCCTGGCTCCCTAATTATGCACCTCTGATTTGGTCTCAGAGCCCAGGACAGGTAGCCTCTGTTTATTCTGTGATGAGACTAATCTTGATCAGCCCCGAACACCACTGATTCATTCTGCCTTTATATGGTATTAGTGGTAGTGGCACATCTTAGATTCCAACTTCAAGTGACCAGACTGCCCCAGCTATAGTAGTACTTGGGCTCTCTGTGCTGCTTTTTCTCCAAGGTAGATATAGGTTTCTTTGGTGCTGCTCTAAATACAGATCCACTAAAGTCTGTTTTAGAGCAATTGAATCACTGGGGAAGTGTCAAATGTAGAAAGGAGCTGTAATAACAGTGAAGTAGATGACATTTCTGCTGAACATGAACTAATTATAGACTGGTAAAAGAGCTGCAGTGTTGAATGGGACAGTAATTGTAAATGGCATTTGTAAACTCATCCTGAAAATGCTTTCCTCACTCTTATTTTTCAGGGCAGGTAAACCCCCACCTGGTTTACATCTGGATGTAGTCAAAGGAGACAAGCTAATTGAGGTATGGAAACACATGTCTTCTTTTTCTTTTTTTTTTTCCCTCATCACACTAAGCATTTTTGCCAGTGACTCACTTTTCCGCCCCCTCTCCTGTGCTTTGTTTTCCAGCAATGCTACTTTCGTTCATCCTGATTTTTTTTTTTTTCTATTAAAAGCACATGGTGATATAACACATTCAAAACTGGTATCTCCCACAGACACTCAGTTTTTTGTGACTTCTCTCACCTGCCAGATGAAGGGTTTTAATTGATCATAGGCTTATGGGTCCCCATCAAACTGGAAGCCCTGTAACTTGGTGAATTCTTTCTGAGTATGTGGAATTGTGTTGAAGTTGCAAGATATGCAGTAACCGAAGAAGAAAGTGAATGATGTAGATTTTCACTTTTTTAAGTTGCATTTATGCAATTCAGGCCCAAGCCCTTCAAAGAAATATAGTAAGCTAAAATGCTTGTTCAGAAAGAGACTGGATTGAAGATAAAACTCATTCATTCATTCAAGACATTTACTGAATGCTTACTATGTGCCAGTCATGGTACTCAGCATACAGACTACAACAGTGAACACAACAAATGTGGTTCCTATTCTTAAATTATCTGGTGGGAAAGACAGTCACACAAAAATTAGATGATTATAATTTAAATAAGTACTATAAGGGAAAAGAGCAGAATTCCAGCTTTTACACAAGTCTTTAGAATGAACACCATACAGAACCTCAAGAGAACATGAATTTTGATTAGCTATTAGTCTGTATAAGTTTCTAAGTTTTTTAAAATCCTTATGGTACCATTTATTTACCAACAAATGGAGATTAAGTCCCCTGTGAGCATGGAGTTGTGAGTCTCCATGTTTCAAGCAGTTTTATGTTTGCTCACTCAGACAGAATTAAGGTTCAAAGCCCTATTCTTGAAAGCAGTTGTTTTCCTTTGGCCTACAGTAAAAATCAAGGTATTCCATGGTTGAAAAGCCATCTGTGAAATCTCCTGAAGGAGACCCAGGTGTTTTGCAAAGTATTAAGGCATGAGTTGTGTTGAATTTTGTGAATTCATCATGCCTTAGCCAGTCACTTAGAGACTTTTTGTTATGGGTTCTTCTATTTTCAAGGTTACAAAACATCAAGATTATTCAAGGAAATAATTTAGCTAAAATGTCTGTAAACTCTTTTTACTGTAGACTGTTTGATAGATACAAAAAATATTTTTGCTACGTGGTATGAAGCTTTGAAGACATACAGGAATTTATTTTGTTACTAGAATTTAGTAAATATTTAGTTTGTAGTAGGAAGAAACAGACAAGGAGGCCTAGTGTTAATGCTAATATCATATTCCTTTGTGAAATAATACATATTTTCAAGGCACTCTAATTTCTCAAACATCCCGCCGATAACTGGTTTCCATTAACTGATCATGTTCTCTGTCCTTCAGTGCTCTTAGGTATGCTGAGTTGCCACACGATTGTCAAGTTACAGTCCTTAGACATCACTACATTGTTTCTGAGAAGAATAGACCTGAGATGTGCCTATTTTTAAGGATTTAGCACTTGATACTAACCGAGCTATCTATATCCTAGCCTTGTGTCAAAGGCTTGTGATGTGTTGTGATAGCTGGGTTTAAGAAGTGCAATATTAAAACAAAAGCCATGAGTCATTTAAGCCCAGTGTGTAAAGACACACTCTGAGTTATAACTCAGAGGCACAACTGAATAGTGGTATTAGCCATAGCTAGTCAAGAAATTGTGTTAGGGGCACCTGGCTGGCTCAGTCAGTAGAGCATGCCACTCTTGATCTCGGGGTTGTGAGAGCCCGATGGTGGGCATAGAGATTACTTAAAAATGAAATCTTTAAAAAAAAAAAAAAAGAGGGAGAGAGAAAAGAAATTGTGTGTTAATGACTGTTGAAAGACCAGTGAATTAATTTCATATACTTGGACACTGTCCAAGAATTAACACATTTCCTTGATTCTAAGACATACTGTTATCCTCAGTATATTTGAACGTTTCTGTAATTGAGGTCCCTTTAATAATGAATGTATATATTTAATTTGGAGGCCCTTTCTCTTTTTTTTTTTTTTAAGTGTTTATTTTTGAGAGAGAGAGAGAGAGAGAGAGAGAGACACAGTGTGAGCAGGGGAGGGACAGAGAGAGAGAGAGAATGAATCTGAAGCAGGCTCCAGACTCGGAGCTATCAGCACAGAGCCCAACGCTCGACCTCACAGAGACCTGAGCTGAAGTCAGATGCTCAGCCAACTGAGCCCACCCAGGTGCCCCTCTTTTTTCCCCCTCTGAACACATACTCTAGTATATCTTTGGCACCTTAGAATCATAGAAGGTTGGTCAGTGTTGTATTAGAACCCAGGAGCGGGTAACTTTATATGTTGCTTCCTTGAGACCAGTCTGTGAGCACTGTAGTTAGCAAATTTAAGTTTGTGTGGACATAATCTGTGTGCATATAAATATGAATGAGAAATGCCGTGAGATTCAGCATGCATGGACAGTACTTGGAGAGAACAAGATGTTGAAATTTCAGGGCTCTCTCAGTTCTAAATCAAAGTCTTATTTTCAACCCAAATCTTAAAGCTTGGGGATGACATGGGGGTGATTGATTGAGCTGTCAGGGCTGTTGTTAAATCTTGGAGCTCCGTAGTGGTCCAGGCCTGGGACAAGCTCTGCCAGCAGCAGATGGGCACTGCCGGACAGAGTTTCCCAGAGGTGACCCATGTACCTAGCTAGATTGAACTAATTGAGGCTTAAGGCTAAGCTTGAAAGACACTGGGTAAGTAATAGTTAAAAGAAAAATTAAGAAAGTGACCCATAGTACTTGTTCACTCCTGAAAATGTTCCTTGCCTCATGGTACATTTTTTAAGGGAGGCAGGGTGAAGAAAATCTATCATGTGGTGGTTAAAAGAGTCAGAGTCTGAAATAAGACAGACCTGAATTTCTAATCCAGCTTTACAAATACAGTAGTGTCCCCCCTTATCCACAGTTTTGCTTTCCATGGGTTCAGTTACTGGCACAGATGATCCTCCTGACATGGTGTCAGAAGGTCAGTAGTAGCCAAATGCATCACGGTGCCTGTGCCATTCACCTCACTTCATCTCATCACATAGGCATTTTATCATCTCACATCATCATAAGAAGGGTAAGTACAGGACAGTAAGATATTTTGAGAGAGAGAGACCACATTCACATAACTTTTATTGCAGGATATTAAATTTTTCTTATTACTGCTGTTAATCTCTTACTGTCCCTAATTTATAAGTTAAACTTTATCATAAGGGTGTATGTGTAGGAAGAGACATAGTAGATACATACATATATTTGGTATTATCTGAGGTTTCAGGCATCAGCTGAATCAATATATCCCCCACGGATAAGGGGGTGGCTTCTGTGTTTCGCTGTGTAAACTGGAATAGGTTAATTATTTTCTTTGTGCCTCAATTTTGTCATCATAAAAATAAGAATAAAAGTACCTACCTACCCCACAGAGTGCTGTGAAGATGAAGTGACCCAGCATAAAACGCAGCACAGTATATGGCGCATAAGTGCTCGGCAGTTGTTCCTTATCAGTATGAGGTATATTTCTGGTTTTGTAGGGGGAACACTAAAGCACAGGGTAGAATAGTGGCCCGCTGTGCATTCAGTGACAGCCAGGAATGAAATCTAAACCTCTTGAGAGCTAGCCTGGGACCATACTGACATGACTGTTTCTCTACTCAGCTTTGTGCTATCTTCTCTTGGGGATTTTAGGAGCAGCATAGTGTGAAATGTCAACTGGAGCTTAAGGAGACTTTGTGTTTAAAGGAAAAACATAGGGGTGCCTGAGTGGCTCAGTTGGTTAAGTGTCCAACTCTTGATTTTGGCCCAGGTTACGGATCGTGAGATCGAGACCCATGTTAGGCTCTGTGCTGACAGCAGAGTCTGCTTGGGATTCTCTCTCCCTCTCACTCTCTGCCCTTTCCTGTGCATGCACGTGCTCTCTCGTGTGCTCACTCTCTCAAAATAAATAAATAAACATTTTAAGAAATAAAGGAAAAACATCATGTTCTTGAGCGGTCAAGTCGTAGACCTCTAGAACTGAGAGAAGTGTTAGCAGTAATTCATCTAGAGTCCTTCATCTACCACAGTTCAGTCTGCAACCAATCAGCAAAGGCTTTACTGATTCAGGATTAAAGGAAAATAAGGACAGTGTTGTGAATGTTCTGTAAAGCTAAATTCAGCTCGGAGAATGTCCTTTACCCTTACCCTTCCTATTTATTTGGTGTTGAAATGACCTTTCTTTTATACAAATTGTTATACTAATTGGTGACAATTTTTTTAGTGTCCTTTTTTGGCAAAATAAAAAGTTAACACTGCTCTGTCAGCTCCTTCTCCCCTCACACTCACTTATTCATGAGAGAGAGAGAGAGAGAGAGAGAGAGAGAGAGAGAGAAAGAGAATTCCAAGCAGGCTCCATACCCAGCGCGGAGCCCTACTCGGGGCTCGATCTCATCACCCTGAGATCAGGACCTGAGCCGAAATCAAGAGTCAGGTGCTTAACTGACTAAGCCACCCAGGTGTCCCTCCACTCATAAATTTTTAATAACACTTCGCTGGTCTGTGAAATAATCCTTTTCTGCTATTATATTGGGGTATTCTATTATATATTGGGTTCTGTTTAGTGCCATACCAGTGTCTAGAAACATTTGGAACTCTTCTCTTGGAATTGTTTCGGACCCACAGCACATTATTTAGAATATTGGCGTTGTAAGTCATTCACACCTGAGTTCAGACTCCAGCTCTGCTACTTAACCAGCTGGGCCACCTTAGATTTGTGGCTTCATCTCTCTCAATCTGTTTTCTTGTCTTTAACAATAGAGGTGATACTTATTTCACAGAGTTTTGAGGATTTGATGAGATCATGTTTAAAATGCCTCGCAGTAGTAGTCCTTTAATAAATGTTAATCCATTCCCCCAAACCTAGAAAATCTTTGCCCCATGAAGTAGTTCCATGTTTGGACACAGCAAACACCCATTTAGAGTTAACTTGGAGTAATACTTTTCTGTGGCCAGAGTGAAGTGACAATAAAGTTAGATTTAGATGCTCATACAGTGGTATCTAATGTAATTGCACTGCCTATAGAAGATTCCAAAAATCCTCTGGGGCTATGGCAGCATAATTGGAATATATATAGGTGTTTATACCCCTGTCCTTTCCTAACCAATCGTTAATCTTCATTTGAATGTAGATTTTCTGAATAGCAGTCTTATTACTTTGTAGACATGCTTTGTATTTCTGGTTTCCTGGTTGACCTAAAATTAAGATCTGGTGAAATCTTAAATTTCCAATGGACAGAAGACAGCCACTCCCACAAGCCACTTTCATCTACTAGAATTAAGAAAAGTTCTTTTCATACCAACACAAGACCTTTAACCACTGTATTTGAGGAGATTAATTGCCATCCACCCCCCAAAAATGTTCGTAAATTATTCTGAGCTCTTTATCTTGAAGGATAGTGGGAAATAATTTTGTTTTCGCCTCAGCAAGGAATTTTATCCACTCAAGATTCTCTACTTACTAGATTGGAAGAGTTTTTGCTAAACCCTGTTGAAACGAGATTTAAGTAATATTTAATTTAATATTTATTTAGAAACTGATTATTGATGAGAAGAAGTATTACTTATTTGGGAGAAACCCTGATTTGTGTGACTTTACCATTGACCACCAGTCTTGCTCTCGGGTCCACGCTGCCTTGGTCTACCACAAGCATCTGAAGAGAGTTTTCCTAATAGATCTCAACAGTAGTAAGTAACTCACGCCCACCCTGTTTGACACATTCTCTTTGGGGCAATGTGAAAATGCTCTTTGGGTTCTTCCGTTTTGAAATCATGTTTTATTGCTCATCAAGGAAGAAGTTTTTGTTTGGTTTTTAAATCAGCCCTTCTCTATTTCTGTTATATCTCCTATTTTCCTGAAATAATTGATGACTGGAGAGAGAAGAGGGTTTTGGGGAGGCATGTTCTGGACGAGGCAATAGGAATATATAGAGAACAAAGAAAAAGTTACTCAGGAGCCAGGGGCTATGGGTATTCAGGTGTTGATAGGACCATGATAAAATTGTGGTCCAATTTAAGCAGAAGCCGTGATAAACTCCATTAATGTATTAGAGTAGTGGGGCAGGACATTAAAAAAATACTTGCTCTGAGCAAAATTTAATTTTTTATAATAGGTTCAAAGCATTTTGCTTTGACTACTAATAATACCAATTTTAATTGGATAAGCACACTCCAAGTAAGATTTTCAACTCTGCCAAAGATGATCCCAGAAATGTAATTGAGACTTCATGGGGCCCTGAAGTTTGTTCATTTGTCCATGTATAAATATAGTGTAAAATGTAAAGGCTCCTGCTTCTAGGCTGGTCGTGTTCTATCCTTTCTCCCCTCCTCTAACACACACACACACACACACACACACACACACACACACACACACAAAGACACAATATGCTTATATAATGGCTTTGGAGAAACTTGCCTCACCAGTACTTAACTTGCAAATTTATCTCATTTTTTCTCTCCATTTTATAACATGCAGAATGCAGACATGGAAAAATATTCAAACTCTCCAGTAGGATTTTGGCTTGCCTTGGCATTCATATTGTACCTGTTTCAGCCAGCCTCCTTTATTGTCCTGGGGAAAACCCAAATATAACTGCCACCAGGCCAGAAGTTCTTATGTTCCTTATACTTGGGGCTGGAGAGGTCAGACCACAGTGATGCCTGTCTTCTGCCTTGGGGGGCATGGCTCTTGCTGGGTTGGAGCCATTCCTGCTGAACCCAGAATGAAGCCAAACTTGTCTGGCAGCAGAGAGCAAGCAGTGGTCTTTATTACATGGGGTAACGTCAGGTCTGAAGATGTATAAGAGATCCACTGAAGAGATTCAAGACCCAATGAAGAGTTTCCTTTTCATTTTGACACATGACAAGGGATGCAGAGTGGACCCGGTGCTGTTTTCATTTTAAAAAACAAAACTGATGTTCTGGGAGGAGCTGTTCTCCCTCCTACAACTCAGGTTGGTTTTTGTTTCTGTTTTCTCTCTTACATTTCTGATTTGGTTATTCCCAGCACACGGCACTTTCTTGGGTCACATTCGGTTGGAGCCTCACAAGCCTCAGCAAATTCCCATCGATTCCACAGTCTCGTTTGGTGCATCCACAAGGGCATATACTCTACGTGAGAAGCCTCAGACACTGCCGTCAGCTGTGAAAGGAGATGAGAAGATGGGTGGAGAGGATGATGAACTCAAGGGCTTACTGGGGCTTCCAGAGGAGGAGACCGAGCTTGATGTAATTTCACGTCTGTCTATGACATTGTTTTGTCTTTGGGGACTCTAGCTTTCAGTATGTAGCTTGAGATGCCAGTGACCTAGCATCAGGAGGTTTTCTTGAGCCCAGTAGTGGGCCTTTGCCACTTTGCCAGGCAGTGTGGCCACATGTGACATGCCTGGGAAAGCTGCACTGTGTTGGGCTTGTTGTGTACAGCCAGTAGACTTCATGGTTGTCTGCCCACCTTCACCAGATGTTAGAAGCCAAGGCTGCGAGTTAAACTTTTCTAGAGCTGCACTGTCTAATGCTATAGCTACTAACCACATTTCAGGTACTCAGTAGTCACATGTGGCAAGTGACCGTATTGAGTGGCAAAGATATAGAACATTTCCATCACCTAGAAACATAAACTCAGAGAGACTGAAGTTTTCATTCGTTTACATTGCTTTTTTTTGATATTGTTCGAATAGCCCAAGAAACTTCTGAGTAGAACTAGGCTGCGTTTGTTCTTTTGGGCCCGGCTGCCCTGAAGGCCATGAATTTTACAAGATTTAATGTAAAGTGCTGAAGTTTTCCTTTTCTAGAGGCTGACCCCAGTGGCTTGTGATGTGGCTGTTCCGTTTACATGTCTGTCGCTGTACTGGTGTGACTGGTCTATTCAGGTAGACCAGCATGTCCTTAACCACCCTCATTCATATACCTCTTGTTCACCAGGGCAGTTTCCCAGCCCTTAGGAAGAAAAGCACAGTGGAAATCTTACAGTTTCAAAGTTATTTTGTTCTAAAGAAGTAGCCTCAGTGACTTGCTGACAGTCACTCCTGTGACTGTGCTGCTTCCGTGCTTCCCTGTTTTTTAAGTTCAGTTTGTTAGGTCCTCTCTGGGTCTTCAAGACATTTGTTCTCAAGACATTTGGAATGTCTCAGACTGCAGTGCAGATTGGAATAAGTCCAGAGGATTGGGAAGAGGCAGGCGGCAGTGCTGAGGCCAAGTTAATCATTGAAATAGATGGGCGGTTATGAATAGAAATGGGGCCATATGCAGGGACGGGAAGTGACAAACTATTAATGCCAAATATTAAGTGCCCTGGCCCTGTCCTTCTGAGCTTCAGTGGGCAGGGCCTGCTGGGAAAGAAGCTATCAATTGCCCGCTCTGTTTCGTTAATTCAGAGTGGTTCATGGGGTTCCTCCCAGCCACATTCTTTCATTCCCAGCTTGACGACATGATAGTCTTTCTTCCGCCCCACAAAACACAAAACCTCAACTCAAGGATACTTGCACAGATGATTTGTTCTCAACTCAGGGTTGTTCACCTTCTTTTGACCATCACTGCCCCGCTGGTCAGTGAGGATGTTCCACATTCTGTCAAAAGAGGTTTGTTAAT